>NC_141158.1:74635000-74865000 GCF_053477565.2 Lygodium microphyllum
TTCAAAAAGAAGCTTCAAACCTTGCTGTCCTGCACGCAGACTCTTCACAATGAACTCTTCTTCAACTTCAAGCTCTTGCACCTGAAGAAATGCCAAGCTTGATTGCCTAAACCAAGCCTTGATACCTGTTTGTTGAGATAGTTGCAATGGAGCTTCTTTGTAGAAATGTAGGTTGAGAGAGAGAAGAGATAGAGACACATGATTTGTGGTACTAAAGATAGTACCTTAATAATGACATTCAACCTCACCACTAGTAGATATACATGCAATCTAAAATCTGCAAGCTGTAAATGATCAACAATTCTTTCACAGCCAAAACAAAGATGTATACATTTCATACATGCTTCAAAACATCCAAAAACATCTGCTATTCCATGCGGCAGGAGTCCATACATAATCATATGGGCACTATTTAGTTCATGTACATCAAGTACAAGTGTCAAATGTCATGCTTGTAGATTGCAGCCAATCAATACACAACTCAACCAAGATTTATTCCAGCTCAAAATATCCTCAAACCACTTCATACATGTACTACTGTGTGTGTAGGAGTCAATACATGACCATACAAACAACCATAGACACTCTATCTTCAACAGACAATGTCATAGAATGCATTCATTGTTTGTAACTAGCCAAGATAATATCCATTCATTTTTTTCCAGCCCAAAGTTTAGCCTTCATGAGCATTCAATGCTCATCTTAGTACTCCAGACATTCAACAAACATATGCCAAGGCATACACTTGACAGAAGCAAACTAGTGTTATGTAATGCTTCAGGATCAATGAGTGTTTGCTATCCATAGTTTTATGATAGTTTTCAGCCTATCATACACTTCCAAATCTAAGTACTTTCTTCAAGAAATTGCAACTCAAATGCATAAGTGACAATACATATGTCTTCTAGGATGTATCTACACTTCAATGGAGCCAAGAATGCATGTCAGATAACACAATATTAGTGAGTTTGGGAATCTATGATGTAACCTATCATTGGAAAGTGCTTGAAAAATGGAATCTATTGAACTATAGAGCACTCGATTTGGAGTTATAGTGTTCAAGTTATGACAAATCTAAAGATTTGACTAGAAGTCCCAAACTTATGGGAAATTCCCATATTCCCCAATATGGTGTTAGATAGCCTCAATGCTTCAACCACGATCCAGTGTATACTATATATTCACTGATTACAATAGTTCATTCTCTATTCTAGGTCTATCTACCTATGCATAACCTTTAAACTAAGCTTTCATCAATGCATTGACATGTCAGGACCTTCAAGTACCTTCCAAAGTGTGTATGCAAGCTATAGATCACTTGAGTAGTGATTATTTTATTGATTAGCCACCATGCGGAATAGTTTGAATAGCATGCACAATCACGTGATGCAATCTGGGGGTGTATTCAGCAAGTCTTCAGCACATTGATGATCAATGCTCTCTTTAATGTAGTCAATGAAGCCTCCAAATGCTTCAAACATGTAATATTTCTACCGAAAATATTTATTAAGGCCATGTGAATTCTCAGCATTGGATCCCGAATGGTAGGAACTTAGATGCGATGTGGCATTATCTCCTTCCGCAAAAACCGGGACTCCGACACCGCAGATGTCGCATGAATCCCCTCTTGGGAAGAGGTCATGGGGATAAGAATAATTAATTTGGATAAATAATAGTATAATGACAAATTTTTTTATTATTCCCCTTATCCCCCCCCCCCAGTCGACTGTCATGTTGGAGGGGGAGGGGAATAGAAGGTATGATCAAGCTCCTCCATGGAGCTTGCCGGGGGGAAGAGGGCATGTGTGATGCTACGCAGGGGAGGGAGGATACCCTCCCCTCACCTATATAAATTGAAGGTGAGCAGGCTGAGAGGGGAGGACTGAGGCATTGCCATGAGAGCATAAAGGGGAGGCCGTCGAATTGCATAGAGGGAGAGAGTAACACCCTGTGTGCAAATCGTGAGGGAGGGAGATATTGAAGGCGCCGCCCTGCCACCAATCAATTGCCAGTTTGAGGACGGGGTCGCAGCTGTGGAGAAGGAAGGACAGAGACTCTGTGCAAGAGTGAGAGAGGTGGGTGACCGCTGTGCTGCCGTGGTGCAAAATTGGGCCGCTGCCGTGAGGAAGGGGAGTGTAGTCATGACGCTGCGATTTGTCGCCGTGAGCCAGGAGGTCATTGCCATCTACCATCGTGGTCCGCCCATTCCGTCACTACGCCACCGTTGATTCAGTGTCTTCTTCCTCCCACGTGGCCCCAGAAGCTTTAGAAGCTTTAGAAGCTTCTTGGGGGAAGCTTCTAAGGTCCTAAGAAGCCCCCTTTCCTATGGCCTTTAAGACTACCCGCGTCCACCACCATACAAAAGCCCTCGTAAGGGTCTTTTACACTTTCTATTTCCCCCTTTCTTGTGGGTCCTTAGAAAAACCATTAAGCCCTTTCCCGTGGCTTTAATGGGCCTTACTCGCGGAGGCTTTTACAACACCCCCTTCCCGGGTTTTAAACCCTTTCCGTGGTTTCTCTCCTCCTCCACAGAAGTATCCCTTCAAAGAGCTTCTACGAAAGGAAGGAAAAGAAAACTCATAAAGGACGGTGGAATTTCAAAAGGGAGTTCACAAAGCTTCATCCAAGATGGAAAGGCTGCATTCGCGATGGCTCCTAAGAAAGCCCAAGGCGCAATCGCAGGAGGATCATCTCCTAGCATCCACGTGGACATCTCACCACAAGTCCAGGTTTTCCTTCCTAATTTTTATTTGGTATTGTTATAATTCAATCGTGCGAGGATAATTGTTGGAGATAGGATGCATTTTTCGTCTTAAATTCTTAGGTTCACTCTCAAAGAATTAGCTCATGAGACAGAAAAGTTCGGTCATTAGTATTTTCAATAAAACGAACAAAATAAAGTGAGCAGAAAATTGATATGCATTTCTAGCAAGTAGTTTTATGCATTGCAATGAACTGAACTTAGATTAATGTCCACATTTACAAAACGGAATTAAGATAGTGCACTCTGTTTAGGCATGGAAGTATAAATTGCATGTCTTATTATTAGGACATATCTTCTTCGGAATGAGTCATTATGGAAAGTGCTAATAATCCATAGGAAATTGCAAGGCATGAAATGATTCTTAAGTTGCATAACTCTAGTCAATTATTGTTTTCAACTGCATAATTATTAGTAAAAGGCTGCTTGTTTTTGCATGAATCTTGTTCGCAAGTTATAGAATGATTAATTGGAATTAGGCTATAACCTAACTTATGCTTGATCTTAAACCGAAACGTTAGGATTTGAAAATCAACTTACACGTAAACAATAAACCATGTGGTTATGGAAATGATAGTATAATTATCTTAAAAAATAGATAGGTCTAATTGGCATAAACCTAAACACCTAAACCCGTGGAGTACTCGTTTAGGAAGAGTTAATTCAATTCCAAAGAACTAATTAGGATTTAATACGTGACCTAGTCGCACGTATTGCTAAAATTGAAACTCCTATACCCTAAATACTTGCCCACATTAATAGAATGTAGGGATAGCGGAACATACTTGAGAAGTGATCTAGGGTTTTTCCCTAGGAATCTCTCGCTAAAAAAAAGATGGAGCTTGGAACCCTAGGACTGACAACGTCAGCCTAATGAAATCATGAATAGATTGTTTCGTGATTCCATTCGAAGGGTAAATAGTCCCAGAGCTTGATGCAACACTTGTGCGACAAGTAGTAGAGTCACACGAATCTTGTGAATTGATCACAAGGTAATGGCCAAATTCCTCGGAATAAGGTTGGCAGATTCTTACGCAAGTTATCTTGCAAGAGGATGAATAATCGTCCTAATATAGTATTCTCCTTGGGTAAAGATAATTGCTAGAAAGCAAGAGACCAACCAATAAATTGGAATAACATATGAACCTAAGGTATTGAGCAAGTCGGGTTAATAGGGTATGGCCCTAATCCCAGGATATAGGGGATCTTGCCAAGCCGCAATTGATCCCGGATCGAGTGTTGAATGCATTCGGAAAGAAGGATTCGCTCCTTAACAGTTTGGCAAAAAAAAAACGACCAATGGAATTGTTTGTGCTTGTAATATCATTAAGAGCACTGTTTGGCTTTGTTTGCTCAAAGAAGTAAAGGATAAATGGATATCTAATGCGTTAGGTTTAAGGCCTAAAGGGAGAGACAGCTTAGTTATCCGCGACTGCCTGCTTGACCCTAACCAAGGGGGTTGTTAACCGCGCCGAGAAGGTGGATCGAACCTTTCGCGAGAGGTCTCTTCATTAAGCGCTACTTGGAGCTGGAGGACGCTTGGGTGCTAGGGGGGCTCTTGCCATAAATCCCTCGCCTTTCGGGCGTTGCACAAGAGGCTAATGTGACTCGGGATTGGATCTCGAGGCCCACATACTAGTCTACGGGCGGAATCTTGGATTAGTGATCCCTGTGGATTGCTGGATAGCCTTCGGGTGGATTGTGGATAAGCATATGGGCTGGACTTTATGTATTTCAAAGATAAATATGATAACGTGTTAAAAAGGAACTTGTTTGACATTGCTTTTCTATGTCAAGTGCTTTGATTACGTGAAAGAACCAGTGCCTAACGGGTTAATTAAGGAAGCTGATTGATACATGTCCAACTAAATGTGTTAGGTAATTAATTAACTAAAACAACTTGAGGAAAGTGTGATGGATGTGGCCATAGGTCCATCCTACGGATGGGTGGTCCCGGTTGGCTGGGAACTTTTCTCAATCAAGATGGACAGCAGAAAGATCGTTCAAAGAACACGAACAACAAGAACGTTGACCTAGAGTTATAACTGATCCCAATTTATGGTGTTTTAGGGGAATGGAATGGGACTATGTCTTATGGCAGAGAGGTTGAGCTTCGCATCCCTCTCGTTTCCCATTCTCCTTGAACTAAGTGCAGCGTGAATCGGCTTCAGACCTGGCATTTCTGCGTAAAGTATTTTTCTCGGGTTCGATGCTAGTTGCCGTTAGGATTTGTCATTTCCTAACCGGTTGGCCGTTAGGACGGGTGCCTCAGGAATCTACTATATAGCGGCCCATCGGTTTGCATACCTACAGACCAACCTAAAGAGGATCAAGTGGGTGGAAGACCTAAAAGTCGTGAAGCTATTCATTTTTGTGGAAGCTCACGTAAATTCAACTTTACATATTCGAGGTCGGAGGGCTAAACTGAACTCATATGTATATGAGGAAGTGACTAGTGTAATCCCCACCGACAGGATTAAAGTGTTGGGACGTCATGAGAAGAATGGGTTCCAAAGGAAAGGATACTGTGGACTTCCAATGACTTACCGATTCCTGAAGATCCATGACCCAAAACCATACTATTATCCAGTTCCTATAGATAAATGTAATACAACATTATTCTCACCAAACTAAATGTAAACAATTGGCTTATCATCGGAAGAAATGTTGTATTTCGAAAGGGCTATTCCCATATCAATACAATAAGACTTCCTTTTATCAATGTCTATTTGTGCATGAGAATTGATAAAAGTTAACTAGTTAGATTGCTTGGTTGATAGCAGAAATCGAAATGAAATATAAATCGTAACGATTATCGATTAATAAAAAAACCTTTATCCAGGTACAACCCCAGGTACAGAATCCCAGGTTGCCTCCTACATCAAGTACTGCTGTAATCTAGGAGAAGAAGTTTCTTCTCAAGCAGATTAAGGCGCCCGAATTTGATGGGAGAGGTAGGTCCGTCCAAGCAGGTAGTGCTGAAATTTGGAGTGAATCCATGGAGGATTACTTTGAAGTAGCCGGTATTGCACCTGCCAATCAGTCTATGCTCGCCAAGTTGAAGCTCACCAGCGAAGCTAGGCTTTGGTGGAAACAATGGTGCAGAGATCAAGGGATCGCGGAAGGATCCGTTACCTGGGAGAAGCTGAAGAAAGTCGTGCAGGGAAGATACTTACCACCTGCGTATCGCATGCAGAAAATAAATGAGTTCTATGAGCCAAAACAGTTGGGACTCACTCTCGATGCATACTACTCCAAATTTGTCTCACTTCTTAAGTATGTGCCATAGATGGACATGACACAACAGGTGTCAAAATTTTGTGCTGGTTTAAATCCACTAGTAAATAACCATCTTGAATCTATGCGTCCATCAGATCTTCAGGACGCACTCATTCGAGCTGCCCCTATAATTAAGGAGGTGCAAGCTAGACCAAGAGGTAACAAAACTTGGTCTTATAATGACCCAAACAGAGGAGCATTTAGGTCTTAGATGAAGAGAGTTCAAGGTTAGAATTAGGGATAAAGAAAGAAAGCAAGGACTAATAACATCAACAACTTTGTCCCTACTCAAAGCAATGGCCGAAACCTCCATTGTTTGCACTGCAACGAGCCCGGTCATTTCAAGAGGCAATGTCCCAAGCTTGGAGGAGGACATCGTCAAGCACCTTTCCAAGGAACGGAACGCGGTCAAGGAGCCGCTACCAAGGCAGAGGAAGAACCGCCTGCGTTGCCAATAGGCAAATGTGCGAAGAAGAAGAAGATCCGACCATGGAAGTAGAATTTGAAAGGGTGATAGTCCATGCCGCTCTACGCAAGAAAGGGCCGAATCGCCAATTCTCGGTGATAACTACCAAGGTAAAAGTTTCAAGACCTTGATTGATTGTGGCAGTACACATTCCTTTATCTCACCAGCTTGTGGAAATAGATTAGGAATAGCCATAGTAGAAGCACCTATCTTACTTGTGGAATTGGTAAATGGTTGTGAGGTTACTTGTACCAAGCAAACTGCTAAGGTGGAATTCTTTTTGGGAGGGAAGATGACTTCGGTCAAATTCAGAGTCATGAATTTAGGTATCCATGAGTGTCTACTCGGAATGGATTGGCTTAAGCCTAATGACGCCCACATTCATTGTGAAAAGGGCCAAATTTCCTTTCGAAACTTTGACGGGGAATTGGTCACAACTCAAGGAGAAGCAAGGAAGCCAAAAATTCAATTGGCCAAAGCATCTCGGATTATAAAGGGAGTCAGAAAATGACTTCTTGTCTACTTAATTAAGCTCAACAAGTTAGATCAGAAGCAAGAGTCTAGTGAAAGACCTTCTTGGCTAAAGGAATACGCGGATGTATTTCTTGAAGAGCTGACAGAGCTCCCGCCTCAAAGAGAAGTGGATCATGAGATTAAGCTAGTACCAGGAGTTGCGCCAATTGCGAAGAGACCTTATAGGATGTCTATACCAGAAGCAATTGAGCTGAAGGAACAACTCAAGCAACTGCTAGATCAGGACTACATCCGTCCTAGCAGTTCACCATGGGGAGCTCCAGTACTATTCCAGAAAAAGAAAGATGGAACACTGACTATGTATTGATTACAGAGGGTTGAATCAATCGACTATAAAAAAAAAGTACCCTATTCCTAGAATATATGAGCTTCTTGATCGTCTTCAGGGTGCAAAGATCTTCTCAAAGATTGATCTCAGGTCGGGTTACTATCAAATAAGAATCAAGGAAGAAGATATCCCAAAGACGGCCTTCAACACAAGATATGGGCACTTTGAGTTCCTAGTTATGTCATTCAGGCTTACGAATGCACCTGCCACCTTCAACAGGTTAATGCAGGATATCTTTAGGCCATATCTTGATGACTTCGTGCTCGTCTTCTTCGACAAGACTTTAGTTTATTCCAAACAGGAGGAAGATCATGAATCCCAACTTCGGATTGTCCTTGAGACAATGAGGTCACATAAGCTGTATGCTAATATGAAGAAATGTGCATTCTTCAAGCGTCTGATTGAATATCTGGGATTCATCGTATCAACGAAAGGAATCTCAGTGGACCCAGCCAAGGTCAGAGATGTGCTAGAATGGCCAATACCAACAACTATCAAAGAAATATGTAGCTTTCTTGGATTGACAGGATGGTATAGGGTCTTCATAAAAAACTATGCTTTGATTGTAGTACCTCTGATGAACTTTATTGAAGAAGCAAACATCCATTGCATGGTCAACTCTCGAACAAACTAGCTTCGACAGATTGAAGCAAAGTTTGATATCAGCACCTATCCTAAAACTTCCTGACCTCAATAAGGAGTTCAAGGTAGTAACTGATGCTAGCACACTTGCCTTAGGTTATGTGCTCATGCAGGAAGGTCATCCTACAGCATACTCTTCAAGGAGGCTGAAGAGTCATGAGAAGAACTATGATACCCATGATCTGGAATTGTTAGCTGTCATCCATGCTCTAAAGTTTTGGAGACACTACCTATTGGGTAACAAGTTTACTCTAGTGATTGATCATAAAAGTCTCAAATGGATCTTTAACCAGAATGAGCTCAACATGAGGCAACGTCGGTGGATTGAGGTGTTGGAGGAGTATGACTTTGAAATCAAGTACCGACCAGGAAAAGAAAATGTAGTTGCCGATGCACTCCGTGGCGAGGCATTCCTTAATTCTCTAATCTTGCAAAATCCATCAACAATTAGATCCCTAGCTACAAAAGTATCCATGCCAAACAATCCAATACTTGAGTTAGCTAGAGAGGAAGCATGCCATGATCCAGCCTACCAAACGATGCTAAGGGAGATCTCTATCAAGGATCAAGATCAAAAGCTGCAGGCAAAGTATCATGAATTCTCTGTCAATAGTGGACTTGTGTACTATAGAACGAGGCTGCGTATACTGGCAAGCCAGTCAGTTAAGCAGAAGATATTGTGGGAAGCTCATGATTCCCCTTTCTCATGACATCCTGGCTATGCCAAGTCTCTCAATGTAGTTAGGAAGAGCTACCATTGGGAGAGGCTTAAAGGTGACATTCTCAAATATATCACCGAGTGCTTGTCTTGTCAACGTATCAAAGCTGAACATGTCAAAATGCCAGGGAAATCACAACCACTTGACATTCCCCAAATGAAATGGGAATTCATCAGTATGGACTTTGTTGTTGGCATACCCCAAGTTCATGGAGGATACAACTCCATCATGGTCGTGGTTGACATGCTTACTAAAGTTGCATACCTTATTCCAGTAAAGACAAACTATAAAGCCTCAGACATTGCAAGATTGTTTATCAAGGAGATATTCAAGCTACATGGGCTACCCAGAAGAATCATTAGTAATCGTGATTCTCTCTTCACATTGCAGTTCTGGAGAGCTATCTTTGTGTAACGTGTCCAGTTGTATCTTCTGGACACGTCTTAGTAGTCCATCGGAAAGGATGTCTAGAAAGCTCCGCCCGGCACTCCCATGGAATGTTACGGGGTTTGTGATCTAGGACTTTCCGCGTCTGCCACGTAGCGGAAGTATTCCGGCAGCTCCCACTTAGGACCAACCGTTTTTCTTATTGGTCATTTCCTAACGGCAACTAGCGTCAAACCCAAGCAAACTACTTTACGCAGAAACTCCAGGTCTAATGTGGATTCACACTGCACTTGGTTTAAGGAGAATGGGAAACGAGAGGGATGCGAAGCTCAACCTCTCTGCCATAAGACATAGTCCCATTCCGTTCCCCTAAAACAGCATAAATCGGGATTAATCATAACTCTAGGTCAATGCTTTTGTTGTTCTGTTCTTTGACGATCTTCTTGCTGTCCATCGTGATTTGAGAAAAGTTTCCGACCAACATGGACCACCCATCTGTAGGACGGACCTATGGCCACATCCACCGCACTTTCCTCAGGTTGTTTTAGTTATTTAACTACCTAACACATTTAGTTGGACATGTATCAATCAACTTCCTTAATTAACCTGTTAGGCACTGGTTCCTTCACGTAATCATATCACTTGACATAGAAAAGCAATGTCAAACAAGTTCGTTTTTAATAGGTTATCATATTTATCTTTGAAATACATAAAGTCCAGCTCGTAGGCTTATTCACAATCCGCCCGAAGGCTATCTAGCAATCCTCAGGGATCACCAATCCAAGATTCTGCCCGTAGACTAGTATGCGAGCCTCAAGATCCAATCCCGAGTCACGTTAGCCTCTTGTGCAGGGCCCGGAAGGCAAGGGATTTACGGCCAGAGCCCCCCTGGCACCCAAGCGTCCTCCTGCTCCAAGTAGTGCTCAACGGAGAGACCTCTCGTGGCGAGTTCGGTCCACCTTCCCGGCGCGGTTAACAGCCCCCTTGGTTAGGGTCAAGCAGGCAGTCAGGGGTAACTGAAGCTGCCTCTCCCTTCAAGCCTTCAACCCGAAGCATTAGATATCCATTTATCCTTTAATTCATTGGTCAAACAAAGCAAAACAGTGCTCTTAAATCTGTAACAAGCACAAACATTTCCATTGGTCGTTTATTGTTGGCCAATTGCTAAGGAGTGAATCCTTCTTTTCGAATGCGTCCAGCACTCGATTCGGGATGACTTGCGACTTGGCAAGATCCCCTATATCCTGGGTTAGGGCCGTATTCCATTAACCCGACTTGGTCGATACCTTAAGTTCATATGTTATTCCACTTTATTGGTTTGTCCTTTGCTCTAAGTAATTATCTTTACCCCAGAAAGATTCTATATTAGGACGATTATTCATCCTCTTGTAAGATAACTTGCGTAAGAATCTGCCAATATCATTCCGAGAAATGGCAATTCCCTTGTGATCCAATCACAAGATCATACGACTCTACACTTGTTGCACAAGTGTCGCATTGAACTATGGGACTATTCTACCCATCAAATGGAGTCACGAAACAATCTGTTCTTAATTACATTAGGGTGATGTTGTCAGTCCTAGGATTCCAAGTTCCATCTTTTTAGCGTAAGATTCTTAGGAACAAACCCTAGATTACTTCTCAAGTATGTTCCGTGTTCCCTACATTTGGTGAATGTGGGCAAGTATTTAGGGTATAGGAGTTTCGGTTTTAGCAATACATGCGATTAGGTCATGTATTAAATCCTAGTGAATTCTTTGGAATTAAATTAACTCTTTCTAAAACGAGTACTCCGTGGGTTTAGGTGTTTATGTTTATGCCAATTTGTTTAATTCATAAAGAAAATTACGTTATCATTTCCATAAACATATGACTCATTGCCTACGCGTAAATCGATTTTCAGCCCTAACTTATCGATTTAAGATCAAGCCTAGGTTAGGTTATAACCTAATTCCAATTTATCATCGAAACTGAAATATTTGATAATTTCCTTTTCGAAGACTTGCGAACAAGATTTATGCTAAAACAGACAACCTTTTCCTAATAATTATGCAGTTTAAAAACGATAATTGACTAGAGTTATGCATCTAAGAATCATTTCATGCCCAAACGGAGTGCACTATCTTATTTCCGTTTTTGTAAATATGGACTAAATGCATATCAATTTTCTAAAGCATTTAGGACGAAAAATGCATCCTATTTCCAACAATTATCCTCGCGTGATTATAACAATACCAAATAAAAATTAAGAAGGAAAACCTAGACTTGTGGTGAGATGTCCATGTGGATGCTAGGAGACGATCCTCTTGCGGTTGCGCCTTGGGCTTTCTTAGGAGGCATTGCAAATGCAGCCTTTCTGTCATGGATGCAGCTTTGCAACTTCTTTTTGAAATTCCACTGTAGCTCCCTTTGCGATAACTTGCACCGTCTGTCGAAAGCGGTTTTAGAAGGCTTCCTCCTTGAAGTAGGGATTTCGAAAAATGGGGTGTTTCAAAGTCTTTCGCGAATAAGGCCCATTAAAGCCATGGGAAAGGCTTAATGGCCCTTTAAAGACTCACACAAACGGGGAATAAAAGGTGTAGAAACCCTTACGAGGGCTTTTGTATGGGGAAAGAAGGTGTCACAAAATCCCTTAACACCCTCTTTTCTTTTACGTGTGGGGGAAAAAAACAAGGTATGACAGGGCTAAAAAAAGGTATTTTTTTGCATGGGAAAGGGGGACGCTTAGGGGGATTTGCGATATGGGGGGAAGAATAAGGGCTTTTAAGGTTGATGCCAAGAGGCATATTTCACAGTGGATTTTGTGCCACGGTGGATTCTGTAAACTTTGTTGACCGGGGCTCATACACAAAGTGGATTCTTTGTGCGAGAAGTTGATGGGGACGCCTATCCTTTTCGGGTGTTTCATTAATTTAGTGTGTATATGGGTGATTCCATAGCGGGTGATTCCGCAAAATGCATATTAAATTAATAAACGTTTATGAGTTTAGAGTGCGCACTCGTAATAAATTAAGGTTAGGATTGATTTCTAACCAGTTGATTTATTTATGTAGCTGAAGACTGCTAGGTATTCACTTTTGTCGGTTTAATTGTATTATTTTACTAACGATTGTGAATGCTTCAGTTGATGTGTAGAGATAGCAGCAGCGGCGGAGGAAAGCATTGGAGGATAGCGAATATTCGATTTATCATTTATATTTTGATGGGCGCATACCTTAGGCATGGTGCCTATATTTTATTGCGCCTATTTATTGAGGCATTGGATATTTATTTATTATTTTGTATGCGCATGGGCGCACGATTATGTTATTTGTACTTGGACATTGTATTGGGCATGCCAGACTCTTTGGGCACCGCCCATTAGCTTTATTCCTATTTTGTGGTAAAGCAAACTCAAAAGCTAAAAGCTTGCTATTTTGTAATTTGGGCTATTATTTGAGCTTGAAGATGATTAATACATAAAATACATGCTTTGTGGAGCGCTCACACAAGGCATGGGGGGAGATTGCACCCAATTGGTCTCTTGTTCATGTCGTTCATGCTTTTTACCTTGAATTTTGTGCAAAAAGTAGAGTTCTATTGTTCTTGGGGACCTTCCGGCATTCACTACGCGAGCGTACAACATCCGATCTGCGCACCAGTGGTATCAGAGCGAAGCTGAGATCAAGAGCTTCCAATCACTACCCATCTTGTGCGAAGGCGGAGCTCTTGGAACGATCGAGCTCTATGGTCAATCTCGTCGCGAACGGTCAATACGGGTGGATTCCTGGCGATCAAGAACCTCTGTTTCCATCATCAGACTGCGAAGGACCAGCTTGCAGAGGCAGAGGACCACTCCTACATCCTCTTCTTCAAGTCGTGGAGTTTCAGAGAGATAAGTCTTCTAATCCACAAGTTTAAAAGCTTAATCAAGCTTCAAAAGCTTAATAAGCTTAGCTTAAGCTTAAAGAAGCTTTAAGCTTCACGAAATTCAGCGCGAGGTATCTGAGTATGTTCGAAATTGCGCTGCCTGAAAAAAAACAACCCCCCCCCCCACGATTTCACGTTTTTTACTAACTAAGCTTAAAAGCTTAGTTACTAAAGCTCCAAGTCACTTAAGCCTTACAACTCAGCAAGTACTGCAAGTCTTCAAAGTTCTCCAAGTTCAAGTTCTGCAAGTCTCTCAAGTCGAAATTCTGCAAGTCACATAAAGCAACCAAGTTCTGCAAGTTTTGGAACTCTGCAAGTCACATAAGTCTGCAACTCTGCAAGTTAGACAAGTCATCTGAAGTCAAAATCGACTTCTGTTCAAAACTCATAGAAGGGCTGTTCCTGCGCAGAAACTCCGAACTGCAAAGTTGTTCATTGGAAGGTACTCTTCGTATATGCAGGTTTGCTGAACCATTTCAGCATACACAGAAGGATAAAACATAGATTTTTCAAAGATTACAAATCCCGCAATAGCCAAAAATGAAGATTGTGAAAGCCACACCCAAAAATATATAAGCCTTATATACCCGATCTTGAGCTACGCTCATCCCACTAACTTGATTTTGAGAGTGAGAGGTCTTTTGAGTTTTACAGGATGATGGAACCACATATGGATGATTTGGCTGAAGGCGATCTACCTGAACCTACGATGGAGTAAAAGCTGGACTTAATTATGATGTAGTTGGATGAAGAACGACGAGCTAGGCAAGCATTACAAGTTCAATTGGCTAATTTACAAAGGACGACTACCGACAAAGAGGAACCTCAATATGAAGATCTTATCCGACGTACCATTGACACAACTCTCAAAGCTCAATCCAACCGCAAGGAAGCAAAGATGAGTAAAAGAAATTTCAAATTCCGTACTTTCAATGGCACTTGAGAGGAAAAAACTGTTCTTGCATTCATTAGTCATTTTGATGACTACTTTCATGAGGAAACATATGCAGAAAAAGATAAAATCAAGTGTGTCACTAATCATTTAGTGGATAGAGCATCTGTTTGGTGGACTGTGGTATGCAAAAGTATAGATTGTCCCACTACTTGGGAGAATTTCAAGAAGAATTTATGCAGAATTTCCTTCCTCCACAATTTCATGAAAAAGCTATAAAGCAATGGGACCTTCTTCAGCAACGGGATCGTGAGCCTATTTCTCAGTACACTGAACGTTTTGGAATGCATTACTCCAGTTACGCATGCTTGAAGATGTACCTAAAGCGACACACAAGCGCAAGTATATGTCTGGACTACTTGGGCATTACTACGCTGAAGTTAATATGTTCAAGCCTGCAACTCTTAAAGACGCAATTTCATTAGCTCACGACACTGAAGACAAGCTGCGAGGAAGAGACAGACGTCCATAGCAATTCCAAGCCAATGGTAACTATGGATCTAAGCAATTCAACTCAAATTTTAGAAGATTTAATCAAGATCGTTTCCCTTCATCATCTTTCCGTAAAAATTGGGCAAAACCACCTGCTTTACCATCCAATACCAATCAAAACCCTAAGCCTATTCCACAGCCAAATCCTAATATCCCTAGATTTCCCGCCATTGCAAACAATGTAACCAAAGCCAAGCTTATAGTATGTTATAAATGCCACCAACCTGGACATCTAGCAGCAAATTGCCATTCGAAGAAACCACCTGTCCATATCAACTACCTTGGAGCAATGGAAGATGACGAACATGAAGAAATGCCTGATTTCACAAAAGATGAGGACGACATTACTACTCCTTCGGATACTTTACCAGGTATGCCAACTCCACATTCTTTATTGACAATGAAATGTTTAGTGCATGGAAAGGAAAAGATTATTTTGCATGATGATGGTAGTACTCATGATTTTATTTCAGCAAAGCTAGTAAAAGAATTGAAATTACAGACTGTACCTACACATTATCGCATCAAAGCAGCATTCTTAGGCACTAGGTATAATGGTACACAGGAAGTGCATGACTTAGAGATTCAAATTGGTGAATACACTGAAAGAAGAAATTTTCTAGTTGTACCACTACAATCTAGTGATATTATTTTAGGTATGCCTTGGCGTCATCAGCATAATCCAGATATAGATTATTCCACACATTCAATTAATATTCAATTTCAAGGAAAACATCTTACATTGTATGGTATGCATGCATCTAATGCTTTTCCACTGCTTTCGCATACTCAAGCTAAACGTGCATTACGCAAAAGTAGTAAATCTTATCTCATCTGGGTGAACGAACTGCAAGTTAAAGAAAATCATATGCACCCTAGGCATAAAGAATTTCTTGCACACTTTAAAGACTGTTTTGCCGAAGATCTACCGCTTGGTTTACCTCCTTCACGTCTAGAAGACCATAAAATAGATTTGATTCCTGGTACCCAACCACCTTGCAAAGCACCATATAGGCATAACCAGATAGAGTAAAAAGAAATTCAAACTCAAGTTGAGGAATTACTAAATAGAGGATTGATTAGACCCAGTAGTTCTCCATTTGGTGCACCTGTTCTGTTAGTAAAGAAAAAGAATAATACCTATCGTATGTGCATTGACTATCGAGCTTTAAATAAGATCACAGTAAAGAATAGGTATCCAATTCCTAGAGTTGATGACCTTATGGATAAACTGCAAGGTTCTACCATATTTAGTAAAATAGATCTTAAATCTGGTTATCATCAAGTGAGACTAGATAAGTCAGACATATTCAAGACTACATTTAGGACACAGTTTGGTCATTATGAATTTTTAGTGATGCCTTTCGGATTGACTAATGCACATGCTACATTTACTAGAATGATGAACGGTATATTTTTGAAATATCAGTATTGTGTTATTGTCTTCTTTGATGATATTTTGGTGTTTAGTCAAAATGAGAAAGAACATTATGAACATTTGTCATTGGTTTTCCAGTTATTAAAAGATAATCAACTATATGCAAATCCAAAAAAGAGTGAGTTCTTTAAAACAGAAATTGATTATTTAGGTCATATTGTATCATCTGATGGAATTAAAGTTGACCTTAAGAAAATAGAAGCAATATTGAATTGGCCTGTACCTAAAAATGTGCATGAGTTACGATCATTCCTAGGTCTTGCTAGTTTCTATTTTTTTCATTACTTGCTTTACCATTGATTAAATTTCTGAAGAAAGGTATTGTTTATCATTGGTCGATAATCAACAGAAATCCTTTGACTTATTGAAACATGCATTAACCCATGCTCCTGTACTACAGTTGCCTGATTTTAATAGACCATTCTTTTTAGTAGTGACTGATGCTAGCGGATCAGGAATAGGAGCCGTACTTATGCAGGACAATCATTCCATAGCCTATTCTAGTTGTAAGTTGAAACCCTCTGAACTGAAATATTCCACATATGACAAAGAATTATTAGCTATTGTACAAGCCTTAAGACAGTGGAAACACTACTTAATGGGTTCAGAATTTATGATTAAGACCGATCAGCAAAGTATTAGACATTTACTTAGCCAACCCCAAATATCTGACCGACATATCAAATGGGCATCTTTTATTCAGAATTTTCATCCGATTATTCAATATCAACCCGGTAAAGAAAATATAGTGCCTGATGCATTAAGTAGAAGACCTGCCATTCATAATATTTATGTTATATCATTTGATTCTTTGATCGCTATGAAAGATACTTATCATCAGCACATTACTTTTCATGCTAATTGGAATAAATTAGTTCAAAATAACTTGATTCCTATTGATTCACTATCTTATAATGATGGATTTATGTTTTATGAAAAGAGATTATGTGTTACAGTTCCATTCAGATCCTTTGTTTTGAATGAGATTCATTGTCCTCCATATCAAGGTCATAGAGGTATCATATCTACTTTACGTACATTAACTGAAGATTTTTATTGGCCGCATATGGACACTGATGTATCTAACTTTGTTTCTGAATGTTTGATTTGTCAAAGAGTTAAGAGACATCATGGTAAACAGTATGGATTACTTATGCCTTTGTCTATTCCGTCAAGACCATGGGAACAAATTTCTATGGATTTTATTACTGGTTTATGATGTCAGGAGGCATATTTCACGGTAGATTCCGTGCCACGATGGATTCCATGAGGTTTTACGGTGGATTCCGTAAACTTTGTTGACCGGGGCTCATACACAAAGTGGATTCTTTGTGCGAGAAGTTGATGGGGACACCTATCCTTTTCGGGCCTTTCATTAATTTAGTGTGTACATGGGTGATTCCATAGAGGGTGATTCCGCAAAATGCATATTAAATTAGTAAACGTTTATGAGTTTAGAGTGCACACTCGTAATAAATTAAGGTTAGGATTGATTTCTAACCAGTTGATTTATTTATGTAGCTGAAGACTGCTAGGTATTCACTTTTGTCAGTTTAATTGTATTATTTTACTAACGATTGTGAATGCTTCAGTTGATGTGTAGAGATAGTAGCAGTGGCGGAGGAAAGCATTGGAGGATAGCGAGTATTCGATTTATCATTTATATTTTGATGGGCGCATACCTTAGGCATGGTGCCTATATTTTGTCGCACCTATTTATTGAGGCATTGGATATTTATTTATTATTTTGTATGCGCATGGGCACACGATTATGTTATTTGTACTTGGACATTGTATTGGGCATGCCAGACTCTTTGGGCACCGCCCGTTAGCTTTATTCCTATTTTGTGCTAAAGCAAACTCAAAAGCTAAAAGCTTGCTATTTTGTAATTTGGGCTATTATTTGAGCTTGAAGATGATTAATACATAAAATACATGCTTTGTGGAGCTCTCACACAAGGCATGGGGGGAGATTGCACCCAATTGGTCTCTTGTTCATGTCGTTCATGCTTTTTACCTTGAATTTTGTGCAAAAAGTAGAGTTCTATTGTTCTTGGGGACCTTTCGGCATTCACTACGCGAGCGTACATCATCCGATCTGCGCACCAAAGGTAAAAGCTTTTGGGGGGGGGGGGGGGGGAAGGGTCTAAGACCTCTTAAAGGCCCTCCAAGGAGAATTTGGAGGGAAAGGGGCTTATAAAGCCCTAAGGGGGAAATTTGAGGGAGGGAAAAATGTAGTCCTAAAAGCTATAGGAAAGGGGGCCTAAGGGGGTTTTAAAAACATGGGAAGAAAAAGGCCCTTTTGGGTAAAACCTTTTATGGGGGGGAAAATGGGGCTTATAGATTCCCCCCCTCTTACAAGCTTGGAAGCTTCTAGAAGCACGTGGGGGGGGGGGGGGTTTCAGATCTCCACGTGGAGGGGAGACGACGAATCATGATGAACTGGTGATGGATGGGGTTCAGCGGAGGCGATGGATGGCGGTTCAGTGGCTCTCTCCTAGCCCCAGCTCATCGACAGCTTAGAGTGGCGGCGGTAGCTCTCTCCCTTCATGGAATTTGACGGCGTTGGCTGTAGACTTCTACGGCAGTGCTCCCTCCTCTCAGGCTATATAACAGCGGCCTCACAATCATGATGGCATCCAGCGAGAGTCCCTTCAGCCTGCGCCCCCTTGATTTAAATAGAGGAGGGGATAAGATCCTCCCTCCCCCACATGTCGAGGCGCATGAGTCTCCCTTGCTTCAAGCTCCAGCAAGGAGGTTAGTGTCCTCACTTCCCTCCCTCCCCCCCAGCTCGACAATCGGCTGGGAGAAGGAGGGAATTAAATTTTTTTCCTTTATCTAATTAAAAAGAATTATCCTTATGACTTATCCTACCCTAAGAGGGTTTCATATGCGAATTGCATATTTATAATTTCAGAGTTGTTACACTTTGAAGCCATTAGGACTCAACTCTGCTTTAGCACAGCTTACCATCCCCAAACATATGGCCAAACAGAGCGAGTCAATCAAATCATCGAGGATATACTTAGGGCATACTGCTATCGTGAGCCGAAAAGGTGGATTCAATACTTGCCTTTGGTTGAATTTTCCTACAATGCTTCTTACCAACAAAGCATTCAGATGACCCCTTTCCAAGCATTATATAGTCATGACTATCAAAGTCCCATAAACTTCTCAGTTCCAACCTTGAGGGTTGAAGCTTCAAGGCAGATGTTGGAAGAGATGGATGACTAAATAAAGTCAATAAGACATGACATCCAAGCTGCCAAGGATAGACATATGCAGATTTGAAGCATCAATATAGAGTCTTCGAAGAAGGAGACATGGTATTCATTCGTGTACACCCTAAGAAGAGTTCCCTATCCTTAGGAGATTTCAAGAAGCTAAGTCCAAGGTATTGTGGACCGTACAAGATCCTCAAGTGCCTAGGACCTAATGCTTATAAACTGCAACTCCTTGAGAACCTAAAGGTTCACAATGTATTCCATATCAGCCTATTGAAGAAGTATGTACCTAATCCTAACCATGTACTTGATGACCAACAAGTTGTAATGCCTAGTCAAGGAGTCCTTGAACTAAGGCCTGACAGGATCTTAGATGTTAGGGAGAGACAACTGAGATCCAGAACCTTGAGAAAGTGCCTCGTCCAGTGGAAATATTATCCCGAAGAGGATGCCACTTGGATAGATGAAAGCACTCTCAACCATCAATATCCCCAGTTTATCTCGAGATGAGGACATCTCGAATCCTCCAAGGGGGAGAGAATGTAATATTTCTACCGAAAATATTCATTGAGGCCATGTGAATTCTCGGCATTGGATCCCGGATGGTACGAACTTAGATGTGATGTGGCATTATCTCCTTCTGCAAAAGCCGGGATTCCGAAACCGCAGATGTCGCATGAATCCCCTCTTGGGAAGAGGTCATGGGGATAAGAATAATTGATTTGGATAAATAATAGTATAATGACAAATTTTTTTATTATTCCCCTTACCCCCCTAGTCGACTATCGTGTTGGAGGGGGAGGGGAATAGAAGATATGATCAAGCTCCTCCATGGAGCTTGCAGGGGGAAGAGGGCATGTGTGATGCCACGCAGAGGAGGGAGGATCCCCCTCCCCTCACCTATATAAATTGAAGGTGAGCAGGCTGAGAGGGGATGACTAAGGCACTGCCGTGCGAGCATAAAGGGGAGGCCGTCGAACTACATAGAGGGAGAGAGTAAGACCCTGTGTGCAAATTGTGAGGGAGGGAGAGATTGAAGATGCTGCCATGCCACCAATCAATTGCTAGTTTGAGGACGGGGTTGCAGCCTTGGACAAGGAAGGACGGAGACTCTGTGCAAGAGTGAGAGAGGTGGGAGACTGCTATGCTACCGTGGTGCAGAATTGAGGAGACATGGTCTTCATTCGCGTACACCCTAAGAAGAGTTCCCTATCCTTAGGAGATCGCAAGAAGCTAAGTCCAAGGTATTGTGGACCGTACAAGATCCTCAAGTGCCTGGGACCTAATGCTTATAAACTGCAACTCACCTAAAGGTTCACAATGTATTCCATATCAGCCTATTGAAGAAGTATGTACCTAATCTCAACCATGTACTTGATGACCAACAAGTTGTAATGCCTAGTCAAGGAGTCCTTGAACTAAGGCCTGACAGGATCTTAGATGTTAGGGAGAGACAACTGAGATCCAGAACCTTGAGAGAATGCCTCGTCCAGTGGAAAGATTATCCCAAAGAGGATGCCACTTGGATAGATGAAAGCACTCTCAACCATCAATATCCCCAGTTTATCTCGAGATGAGGACATCTCGAATCCTCCAAGGGGGAGAGAATGTAATATTTCTACCGAAAATATTTATTGAGGCCATGTGAATTCTCGGCATTGGATCCCGGACGGTACGAACTTAGATGCGATGTGGCATTATCTCCTTCCGCAAAAACCGGGACTCTGAAACCGCAGATGTCGCATGACTCCCCTCTTGGGAAGAGGTCATGGGGATAGTAATAATTGATTTGGATAAATAATAGTATAATGACAAATTTTTTTATTATTCCCCTTACCCCCCCAGCCGATTGTCATGCTAGAGGGGGAGGGGAATAGAAGGTATGATCAAGCTCCTCCATGGAGCTTGCAGGGGGAAAGAGGGCATGCATGATGCCATGCAGGGGAGGGAGGATCCCCCTCCCCTCACCTATATAAATTGAAGGTGAGCAGGCTGAGAGGGGACGACTGAGGCGCTGTCGTGAGAGCATAAAGGGGAGGCCGTCGAACTGCATAGAGGGAGAGAGTAAGACCCTGTGTGCAAATCGTGAGGGAGGGAGAGATTGAAGACGTCGCCCTGCTACCAATCAATTACCAGTTTCAGGACGGGGTCGCAGCCATGGAGAAGGAAGGATGGAGATTTTGTGCAAGAGTGAGAGAGTTGGGAGACCGCTGTGCTACAGTGTTGCAGAATTGGGCCGCTGCCGTGAGGGAGGGGAGTGCAGTCCTGATGCTGCGATTTGTCACCGTGAGCCAGGAGGTCATCGCCATCTGCCATCACGGTCCGCCCATTCTGTCAGCACGCCGCCATTGATTCGGTGTCTTCTTCCTCCCACGTGGCCCCAGAAGCTATAGAAGCTATAGAAGCTTCTTGGGGGAATCTTCTAAGGTCCTAAGAAGCCGCCTTTCCTATGGCCTTTAAGACTTCACCCAAAGCCCCCCCCACCCAAGTTGTCTTGAAGGGCGTTCATGTGGCTCTTAAGGCCCTTATCCCCCATACAAAAAAGAAAAATCCTTCTTAAGCCCTTCCATACCCTTTGTCTCCCACACACAATCTCCTATATCCAAAAGGAGTCTTCTACACCCTTTTTCCCCCTTTGTTTTGTGGGTCTTCATAAGGACCTTTCATATAAACCCCCCCCACAAATTCTTCTTTCGGGCTTCCCCCTAACCCAGGTTCATGTGCCTCTTTAAGCTCTTTTTTTTTGCCCCACACAAAATCCACTGTTAAGGGTCTTTTGACACCTTTTTCCCCCATACAAAAGCCCTCTAAGGGTCTTTTACACTTTCTATTTCCCCCTTTCTTGTGGGTCCTTAAAAAAACCATTAAGCCCTTTCCTGTGGCTTTAATGGGCCTTAGTCACGGAGGCTTTTAAAACACCCCCTTCTCGGGTTTTAAACCCTTTCCGTGGTTTCTCCCCTCGTCCACAAAAGTATCCCTTCAAAGAGCTTCTACGAAAGGAAGGAAAAGAAAACTCATAAAGGACAGTGGAATTTCAAAAGGGAGTTCGCAAAGTCGCATCCAAGACAAAAAGGCTGCATTCGTGATGGCTCCTAAGAAAGCCCAAGGTGCAACTGCAGGAGGATTGTCTCCTAGCATCCACGTGGACATCTCACCACAAGTCCAGGTTTTCCTTCCTAATTTTTATTTGGTATTGTTATAATTCAATCGTGCGAGGATAATTGTTGGAGATAGGATGCATTTTTCGTCTTAAATTCTTAGGTTCACTCTCAAAGAATTAGCTCACGAGACAGAAAAGTTCGGTCATTAGTATTTTCAATAAAACGAACAAAATAAAGTGAGCAGAAAATTGATATGCATTTCTAGCAAGTAGTTTTATGCATTGCAATGAACTGAACTTAGATTAATGTCCACATTTACAAAACGGAATTAAGATAGTGCACTCCGTTTAGGCATGGAAGTATAAATTGCATGTCTTATTACTAGGACATATCTTCTTCGGAATGAGTCATTATGGAAAGTGCTAATAATCCATAGGAAATTGTAAGGCATGAAATGATTCTTAAGTTGCATAACTCTAGTCAATTATCGTTTTCAATTGCATAATTATTAGTAAAAGGCTGCTTGTTTTTGCATGAATCTTGTTCGTAAGTTATAGAATGATTAATTGGAATTAGGCTATAACCTAACTTATGCTTGATCTTAAACCGAAAAGTTAGGATTTGAAAATCAACTTATGCGTAGACAATAAACCATGTGGTTATGGAAATGATAGCGCAATTATCTTAAATAATAGATAGGTTAAATTGGCATAAACCTAAACACCTAAACCCGCAGAGTACTTGTTTAGGAAGAGTTAATTCGATTCCAAAGAACTAACTAGGATTTAATACATGACCTAGTCGCACGTATTGCTAAAACTGAAACTCCTATACCCTAAATACTTGCCCACATTCACAGAATGTAGGGATAGCGGAACATACTTGAGAAGTGATCTTGGGTTTTTCCCTAGGAATCTCTCGCTAAAAAAAAGATGGAACTTGGAACCCTAGGACTGACAACGTCAGCCTAATGTAATCATGAACAGATTGTTTCGTGACTCCATTCGAAGGGTAAATAGTCCCAGAGCTTGATGCAACACTTGTGCGACAAGTAGTAGAGTCGCACGAATCTTGTGAATTGATCACAAGGTAATGGCCAAATTCCTCGGAATGAGGTTGGCAGATTCTTACACAAGTTATCTTGCAAGAGGATGAATAATCGTCCTAATATAGTATTCTCCTTGGGTAAAGATAATTGCTAGAAAGCAAGAGACCAACCAATAAATTGGAATAACATATGAATCTAAGGTATTGACCAAGTCGGGTAAATAGGGTACAGCCCTAATCCCAGGATATAGGGGATCTTTCCAAGCCGCAATTGATTCTAAATTGAGTGCTGAATGCATTCGAAAAGAAGGATTCACTCCTTAGTAGCTGGTAAAAAAAAACGACTAATGGAATTGTTTGTGCTTGTAATAGCATTAAGAGCACTGTTTTGCTTTGTTTTCTCAAGGAAGTAAAAGATAAATGGATATCTAATGCTTCAGGTTGAAGGCTTGAAGGGAGAGGCGGTTTCAATTACCCTCGAATGCCTGCCTGAACCTAACCAAGGGGGTTGTTAACCGCGTCGGGAAGGTGGACGGAACCTGCCATGAGAGGTGTCTCTATTGAGCGGTACTTGGAGTAGGAGGACGTTTGGGTGCTAGGGGGGGCTCTGGCCGTAAATCCCTCACCTTTCGGGACCTACACAAGAGGCTAACGTGACTCGGGATTGGATCTCGAGGCCCGCATACTAGTCTACGAGTGGAATCTTGGATTAGTGATCCCTGTGGATTGGTGGATAGTCTTCAGGCGGATTGTGGATAAGCCTACGGGCAGGACTTTATGTATTTCAAAGATAAATATGATAACCTGTTAAAAAGAAACTTGTTTGACATTGCTTTTCTATGTAAGGAAGCTGATTGATACATGTACAACTAAATGTGTTAGGTAATTAAATAACTAAAACAACCTGAGGAAAGTGCAGTGGATGTGGCCATAGGTCAATCCTATGGATGGGTGGTCCCGGTTGGCCGGGAACTTTTCTCAATCAAGATGGACAGTAGAAAGATCGTTCAAAGAACACGAACAACAAGAACGTTGACCTAGAGTTATAACTGATCCCGATTTACGCTGTTTTAGGGGAACAGAATGGGATTATGCCTTATGGTAGAGAGGTTGAGCTTCGCATCCCTCTCATTTCCCATTCTCCTTGAACCAAGTGCAGTGTGAATCCGCTTCGAACCTGGCGTTTGTGCGTAAAGTAGTTCGCTCGGGTTCGACGCGAGTTGCCGTTAGGAAATGAACAATAGGGAAAACCCTAATTCAGGTTAGTCCTAAGTGGGAATGGTCGGAATACTTCCGCTACGTGGCAGACGCGGGAAGTCCTAGATCGCAAACCCCGAACATTCCATGGGAGTGGCGGGCAGAGCTTTCTAGACATCCTTTCGGATGGACTACTAAGACGTGTCCTGAAGATACAAGTGGACACGTTACAAAACATGACCCATACAACCTCTCCTTCAAGTAAGATGAAATACCTTCAACACATATCTTGTAAAATAGCAATGGTAGGCAGCTTGCTATTCACAAAAATCCTTTGCCTTCAATCTTCAACTCTTCTTCCAAAATGCTATCCACCATAGAGCCCATTCATGGCTCTGATACCATGTTGAGAGAGAGACAAAGAGAATGGTTGGAGCAGTAGAGAAGAGTCATATGCTCTCATCTCTTCTTTTTCATATTCTTCCATAACACATATATCAAAATGAATACAACACTCTAAGGTCTATAGACCATTCAGACACAGCCTAAAGTAACTAACTTATTTAATGTCCCACACTTGCTGATACAGCTGACACAGCTAAGACTCTATTGGTCACACACACGAGCTTGAAGTCTCAACAATCTGCATCTTCCAATAGGTGAAATTTGTGCCATTAAGCTTTTCAGTGTTAAAATTAGAACTATTTTTCAAAGAACAAACCATAATGACAATATACCAATGCAAATTCCAAGAGAATGAGATTATGTAAATAACTACAAATCAATTTCAAAATTCAACAAAACAATGGCAAATAGAAGGAAATACCAAAGCATAGAGCTGTCTACCAACTTCAAGGAATAGATTGCTAGAGTAAAATATCTGCTATCCAAAAGAATGCTAGAAATTATAATTATAGCAAAGCTAAAATAAAGACAGACATATATATCAATCCAACTACAAGCAAACAACCAAAAAAGCAAGCTCCCACTAACAGAGATATCCGAATACCAATCAGAATATAAATAATGCAAGTAGCAGTAACTAAGCATAGATAACTGATACCAAATACTATCAGGAACTCAAAGTATCAATAAATCATACATTCCATATGCATATATAACACTAAAAAACTATTGCTAGAGATATGTACCAATGTCCAAAGCATACAAAATCTAATCAGCCCACAAGTGGAGGTAATTATATCTGATAATATATAAGAGAGTAGTATATACATAAACTAAGAGTCCCACTATCTCAAAGAACCAAGTTCTTCCAAGTAAATAAAACAATCTCTCATTGGAAGACAATTTGGAATATAAAGTGAGCATGCAAAGCTCAAGACATATATATCAAAGCATTTGAGAAGTTCAAGTGCATCACAAATATAACTAAGAGCATAAGTGTCCAATGAAGCTTCAATACTCATAAGTGAATAAGCATGGAAACTCAAAACATCTTACTAAAGCCCAAATATATCAAATTTATCTCAAATCCAAGTGCCAAAGCATATCATAACTATATTTTCACTCATGCATCAATGCTAGACATCACCATAGACATGTAGCATACTCGAAATACCATGTAGGTACAATAGGCCGTCAAAGCATGAAGCTTATTGTTGTATGCTTGTTGTACAAACTGTTATGATTGCAATAAGACTCTATATAAATAAGTTTATCAAGATCTAAAAAATCCAAGTAGCATCCTAAAGCATAACCATACAATCTAGGCACCAAAATAGCATCCTTGAAGCATCAAACATGCATTATGGAATTTACTATTTGGTGTCCAAACTAGAATCATTTTATTCAATGTAAAGTAGAGAGCTAAAATTTTCATAGAATCAACACCTTGAGTAATCATATCCATAGATCTTGTCATTCTCTTCATTTTTAGCTATAGAACACTTGAATATGATATTATATGCAAATGTTATGGCTAAAATACAGAAGTATTGTTAAGTTGCCATAACTATCCATGACTTCTGTAGCATGATTTTTTTGTATCCACTCATCAAAAGTGGATAGAATGGCTACTTCTCAGCTTAATGAGATTGGGGAGAGATGTATTGCGATTTTGTCTCATAGGCCACATTAGCCTTTTGTAGACATTAATATTTCTTACTTTATATTTCTCTTTCGTTCTTTCTTTTAAAATTTTGATATCCAAGTTTTGACTTGTATTACAAAGTAGAACAAGTACAACCTAACATGGTATGTCTCATGCACTAGTGAAAATCCCTCATTCATATATATATCTCTCTCTCTCTCTCTCTCTCTCTCTCTCTCTCTCTCTCTCTCTCTCTCTCTCATGCAAGAGACACTAACACTACATTTTCCTATCGTTGTCATAGAAGCTTAGCCATCACATTCGTCACTCTCCTTTGGCTGCATCCCACTCCAAACTCTTACTCCAATTGGGGAAAAAAAACAAAGATCTAGTCTCCTCATTGCAAGAACATAGATTAGAACAAGGTGATATTTTTTGAATATTTAAAAGAAGTAATCGGTATATATAACTAGAGTATGTGAAGTTGGGGCAGCATGTAAAGCTCCAATAAATTTCCATGCATTGATGAAAGATCTTTTTGTCTCTAATGGGTATGATCTACCCATTTGTATCAATGTTGCATGTGACTCCATATGAGCTGATGTGGGTATAGAGTGGTGTTTGGTGCTCAATAGAGGCCCTTAGTGATGGTGTGATAGATGTGTGGATAGTTGACGAAGAGTATGTCGGGTCGTAGGCGCCGGTGGGATTGTTGAGGTCCACCATTGTTGTTGGAGAGGCTCACTATATGCATGGATAAACAAAAATATAATGAGAAAAAAAGTATTTATAATATTATACATTTATAGTTATAGATAAAGTCCTACTTTGTATCAAGGTCCTATTGTGTGACAATTGTTGGTAAATCAAACTCAAGAGGATTAAATATAAAGGGGGATAGCATCAGTTCACACGATGAATGTAGGACTAGATGTGTGCTTAAGAGTGTGCTAGTGTGAGTGATCTAATCTATGATGTAAGGCAGTATGCCCATGTGTGTGGGAGAAATTAGAGGAGAGATTATAGGATCTGGATTCCAGTTCATGGAGTCATCGATGATGTCAAGTTGTAAAATCTCCGGTCTATATATTTTGGCTCTCTCATGAGTATGTTTATTGTGTGCCTCCTATTACTTCAGATGCCTCATTTTCAATATGGTATCAAAGCTAGAACCAACCTAGCCTAGTCTAAACCCTAGCTAGGTGCCACATGGTCATCCCTACCGAATGACCAATTTTGAGTTTCTCCCTTTCTGCTGCCTGAACTTGGAAGACTGATCTCGTAATATCCGACCAACTCATTCCAGTATGCTTGTAGCTCAATGTTCCTAGCCTCAGGGCACACTCTCTGACTAGAGGGATTCATGAGAAAAGCTACAAAACTGCCCCGTTTTCACTTCGATCATTGACCTCCTTCTTTGTTGTAGCTGGTCATCAGGTGAACCATTGTCAGAATGCTCTTATAGGAGCCTGGGCGACATCATTATGAACATCTCTATGCATTTTGGAAGCTTATCTTCTAGTATTCAAGCTACTACGGTTAGAAAATTGTGACGATCTATAGCAGCAATGGCGGCCGATTTTGAGCTTAATCTTCAACCAACTTTCTACAAGATCTTTGGCACTATATAGAGCACCTTTCTGTTTCAAAAGCCCCTTTGATTCTGCTCAGTAACTCCTCAATTTTAACCTACATCAGAGCCCTATCTAAAATTTGATATTTTGGGCATGCTAGTCAAAGTTTGACTATTTTAGTTGATTGAAACTTAGTCAAATAGTAAACTAGTCTTCAAGTGTGAGAAGGAATAATGTTCTTGAATATGTCATTGCATTTGGAAAGTATTTACTTACTGTTGCATCAAAATTATTTCAAATGCCAAGCTCTTGTTGCTCATCTAATGAGGCGTATGTGAAGAAGACCAAGTCAAAAAGGCGGGCCAAATATCAAGTCAAGAAGACACCAATCAAAAGGCTCTAGGAGTATCAAATTAAGACGACCAAACCATTTGGATATCACTATGCCAAAAGTCTTGGTTTTTTAAATTCCCCAAGGAGGAATAGTATTTATATGGGGATGGTAGTTTCTTCTTCCCCAAGGAGGAATAGTTTTTTTAATTATGAACAAATTCTTGGGTGCTTGAGCTCTCCGAGATTAGTTAGAAGTTTTTTCCCTTTTTAAAAGAGTTTAGACATTGCTTTTTTTTTGTCAAGATGCCTTCAAAGGATAATGACTTAAGCTTCAAGTTCTCTATAACTTTATTTCATGCATGGCAAACTAGGATCAAGTTGGTCCTCATGAAGAAAAGTTCATGGAGTATTGCAAATGGAAAGGAGAAGAAGCCTAGGGATCCTGCTCAAGCCACTACATGGGAAGTTCACGATGACAAAGCACAAGCCATAATCAAGCTAGAGTTGGATGATACCTACATCCATCGTGTGGATGAATGCAGCAATGCCAAGGACACCTGGGATGTTCTGAATAGTCTCTTTGGATCCAAGTCAAAGAGTTCCAAATTTGGACTTCTAGTTGAGTTTTTCCATCTTGAAATGAAGCCTCAAACCTCACTTGCTTCTCATTTGAATTACATGAAAAGTCTCTTAACTCAACTTCCCAGTATTGGTTTACACATTGATGAAGATATCTCAATTGGTGTATTGCTTAAATCCCTTCCTAGTCCTGAATATGACAATGTTGTAACAACTTTCACCAATATGCAGGATCCACGACTAGTGGAAATAGAAGCTTCTTTGCTTGAGGAGGAGAAGAAAAATAAAATCAAGCAAGAACCTCAACCTACTGCTACAAGATCATCTACAATAGAGGAAGTACTTTACCACAAGGGAATTTTTGGCAAAGGGAAATACAAGTACAATGACACCATCATTTGTGATTTCTACCATAAGCAAGGCCACAAAGAGAGGGATTGTTTTTCAAGGAAGAAAGCACAAAGAGCCTATTTCATGAGCATCACCGACAAAGAAGATCATGATGAAGAAGAATACCAAGAGAATCAAGAGGAAGAACACCAGAATCTCAGCATGGAAGTGAAGAAGAAGGGGGCCTCTAAAACTCCTTCAACTTCATTTGATGACCATTTATTTTGAATAAAGATGTAACCCCAGCACATTAATCTTGTCTTGATATTGTATACCAATCCCAAAGGTAAACTCATTATAAGTCATGGCTAAAAATCTGACCCAAGTCTCCTACACCTTCCACACCACTGAGAAACCACATCCCTACATTGGTCATGGATGACCAAGTCACGTCATGCCTAAACTATTGTACATCATGGGTTTGAGAGGGGGTGTTGGTAAATCAAACTCAAGAGGACTAAATGTAAAGGGGGATAGCATTAGTTCACACAGTGAACATAGGACTAGATGTGTGCTTAAGAGTGTGCTACTATGAGTGATCCGATCTATGATGTAAGGTAGTATGCCCATGTGTCTGTAGGCTAGAATCTAGGAGAGTACCATGTGTGGTGTGGAGAGAATATGGAGAAATTAGAGGAGAGATTATAGGATCCGGATTCTAGTTCATGGAGTCATCGATGATGTCAAGTTGTAAAATCTCTAGTCTATATATTCTGGCTCTCTCATGAATAAAGTATGTTCATTGTGTGCCTTCTATTGCTTCACATGACTCATTTTCAATAACAACACCTAGAAGAGGATCCTCCTATGTCATATTGAGTGTTTCTAGAATAGAAGTCCTATTAGATCTACAAGTTATGATGTAGAAAATGATATTATTTTATACACATACATACAAACAATATATTCTTTATGTAAACTGAGATTGAAACTCATGTGCTCATCGACTTGTATGTGGATCTTGTGAAGAGCTTTCATTTGGGTGTACAAGCCTCAAAGTGTCATGTAGTCTGCAAATATTCGCCTCCAACTCCTCATTAGGGAGCTGCTCATACTCCACGATATCATCCACTATCTACTCCCTTAGGATGCTAGGAGCTCACAATAGGCCCTTTAGGGCCAATAGTAACCTCGTTTTCCCTAAGGCCCTAGGCATTGAAATGATTTGTTTAAAGAGAGAAAAATGTGATTTTTTCATCATACATTCTCCTTTTAGTGTATCTTAATAGAAGTATACTCATGCTTTGGGTCCTTTAATTGTCTCATGAAATTAGTGTAGGATACTTGGTTGTTGCATGTGTGATTGTATAGTGGAAGAGGAATACGAAGACAAAGATAGAGAAAAATAGAGAGATAATAGAAAAAAAGATAATAAAGTGAGTAGAAAAGAAGATAATAAAGTGATAACTACATCAAATCTGAAATGAATGTTGAATACAAAAAATGGAAGAGAATGGAGTAATCAATCCATTCACACATCCCACAACATCAAAGAATACACCAAATCATGCCAAAAAAGATGATGGCACCACCAAAATTGAAGGAATATGCTAGAGATGAAGAGTGTGCAAGAACTTCTAGATGTGTTTGCCAAGTGAGGAGGAGTAGATATAAAAATCTTAGAATCTCCTAAACTAGCCAACTTGCCATAAATGGCCATAAATGCCAAAGACAAAAAGTGTGAAAGAACTTCTAGATGTGTTTGCCAAGTGAGAAGGAGTAGCTATAAAAATCTTAGAATCTTAGAATCTCCTAAACTAGCCAGCTTGCCATAAATTTCCCTAAATTTGTCTAGCATACCTAAAATGGCATCTAGTTGCAACAAATCCTAGTTAATTCACTATATGTATACCCTTTATATCACGTGTATTCAAGGTCTATTTATAAATATCCTTATCTGTGATTTTTCCCTTAATTAAAAATAACCCTTTTTTATCCAATTTGTAAGTAACCCCTTTATATGGGACCCTTCTGTATGAAACAAATGTGTAACAATGGTATTTTAAAAATCCCTTATGTTGAAACCATGTGATACATACATATATTTATGATTGACCTCCCCAAGCAATAAATGTAGTCTGACTACACATAAAAAGTAAGAAAATGATGATTGAGTATTCTCCTTGGTAGTTGAGGGGTAGGCAAGCACAAGCAAAACGTGAACACCAATTGAAAAATATAAGAAATGTACTTTAAAAAGAAGAAGTGAAAACAAAAATATGACAAGGGCTCACAATGAGGAGATGCCATACTAATAAATCCTAAAATAGGAAGGCTAATAGCATGATAAATTAAAATGATATCTAGAACTTGTAGAGCATCCTGAATGGATAATGAAATGCTAGAGTTGAGGATGCTCAGAACTGCTAGGTCCATCAACTACATAGTAGTTCATGTTGAAAAAACTCAAGGTCACTCTTCTTGGTTCAAAGGGGGTTTTGCTATGGTAGTGACCATAACTGAATAATGGTTCATATTGAAAAATCTCAAGGTCAATCCTCTTAGTTCAAGGGGAGTTTTGTTGAGAGAGTGTGCAATGGAAAATAAACAAGAACATATAGACAAAGAAAGCGAGAAACATTGCAAGAAAAGATGAAAAGAAATTTGTACAGAACAAGAAAAGAATGCTCAATAGAAGAAGAGGACTGATAGGTCCCTTCACACATTCCCTACACATCACGTGGTATTTCATTCTACTATAGTGTGATGGTATTTTCCAAATACTTTTTTCCTATATGGGATGATAGATCGTAAGCCTATTTTAGTGTCATTGAATCAAAATGGCAAGTTGAGTATGGATATAGGTGATGCCTTGCAGGAACCCAAGGAGATCAATCATAAATATATGTATGTAGTATCACATGGGTTCAACATAAGGGATTTTAAAAATCTAAAATTTACAATTCTTTTACATAGAGAAAGGAGGTAGCTTAATTATAAAAGCTTCTTGGAGATATGGGTCTAGACAAGTTGTCACTTATTGTAACAACAAGAGTAGTATAAGGTTGGTTGGAAACCCAATTTATCATGCTATGACAAAGCATGTAGACATCCCCTATCATTTGTCAAGGAGAAGGTATTGATAGGCGGCATTGACCTTTTGTATGTCAACATATAAAATCAGGTACATCTTTATGAAAGCATTGGGTATACATAATATTCGCAAGTTCAAGACCTTGCTTGGAGTTCAAAAGTTGGAGTTGAGCTTAGGAGGAGTGTTGAGATATCAAGCACAATTGTCATTGACCATTGGTAAGTCACCTCGGTGACTGTTCCACACTTCATGACACTATCATGGGTAGTGTACATTATGTTTGATATGGCACTAGCATCATGGTGTCACATTGACTGCTATTCTGGTGCAATTTAGCTATGGCATAGTCATCTAGCTAGCTCATGTAGTCAATTTTACACTGCATACTAACTTGTTAGAATGATAAATCCTTGTTGTAGCAACACACACACACACACACACACACACACACACACACACACACACACACACACACACACACACACACACACACACACACACACACACACACACACACACACATGCACACACACACGCACATGCACATGCACACGTGCATGCGCATACGCATGTTGTCACAAATTGCGTGGTGGGGGGACTTTCTCAAGATGCTGCGCCGAACACACATAGAATGCACAAGGAGAAGCTCACTCAAGAGACAAGAAGAGAGATGGAGGCCAAAATGTTTTCTGGCTGGTTTCTTCTTCTTCTTCCACACACTTTACAATGTACACAAAGTATAGATAAGATACAACATAAAGAAGAGTGGCCTACTAAGTCAAACAATGCAGACTGGCACTATAACTATGCCAGCTGTAAATAGGTGTAACAACTTGAATATAATAAGTAATGAGTCAGTGGCCATGTGAGAGTCATAATAACCACCGACGTGCTAAGTGTAGACATGTGGACCCATCTAACCAGGTGGTCCATCATTAATGTCCACATGTGTTGAGTTTGTCATCTCAACACTCCCCCTCAAGCTCAACTCCATCTCTGCAACTCCAAGTAAGCTTCGAAACTTTTGAAGCTTCTCTGTACCCAATGCCTTCATGAAGATGTCAGCTATCTGATCCTGTGTGCTGACATACACCAAGTCAATCTCACCTGCTAGTACCTTCTCTCTCACAAAGTGGTAGTGTACCTCAATATGTTTTGTCCTGGCATGGAACACAGGGTTCCTAGCCAACTGTATACTGCTCATGTTGTCACAATAAATGACTATTAGACCTTCCACCTTCACATCTAAATCAACCAATAACTTTTGCAGCCATACTACCTCATATGCTGCAATAGCAACACCTCTATACTCAGCCTCTGTACTTGACAAAGCAATTGTAGATTACTTTTTGCTACTCCAACACTACAAGATATAGGCCTTATACCGACGTTTAAAGTGACAAAAATGCAAATAACAAAATTTGCCCCCATCGTTGCAAAAATCATCGTTATTGGCGATGCCATAGAATAGTCAGTATCACCGTTGCTATCAGCGTCGGTATCAGCGATGCCAATACCGATGCTGATAGCGACGGTTTACGACGTAAATAATGATGCCAATAACAACGCGAGTAGTAAAATTTGCGATGCTAATAGCAACGGTAACAATGATTTTTTTTTTGTGGCAAGGCAGTATTAGAGCCATACAAAATAGTTTCTGCATTGTGTACAATGCACTTGCAAACAAAAACAAGGTATACTAAAATCATAACATGAAATAAATACATGATCGCATAATAAGCGATTGGTACAATCATGACAAGATATCGCTAATACATAGAAAATGTCTACATAGATCAAGCGGCTCAAAAATAAAGGTGTGTGAGCTTCAGGGATCCAAGGGCAAGCTACATATCCTCTTCCCCCGAAAGCTCGTCCCACCGCAAAGGAGCATCGAACGGACTCTGCAGAAAAAGAAATAATACATCAGTCCACCATACAATAATGCATTCTAAGTAAACATGGTAACTACGGACAAGAAATACGAGTGACTTATAGGGCCGCCGTGTCTATACAATCGGTCGATCAATGAAGTGAGACCATGCCTCTCTGCATATCGAGTCTCAAGGCTAGTCGGATCGCGATTTGTAATGGAGTGCTGCAAAGAAAACAAAATGCTAACTATTAGGAACATGATTGTAAGTACAAATAATATTGCAAAAAAAAATAAACAAGCAAAACAAAAGAAAAACTTACAAAGTCCAAATATGTCCTGTGGCCGCCACTCCCAAGATGATGGACCACTCCGGCCTCGAGTCATGCCCTCGCCGCCTCGCGTTGCTGACTCCAACATCCTGGAGAATCTGTAGCCTCCTCCCTCGGTCAGCACCAGTCGTCTGCATCTAACCACTCGGGCTTTGCAGTCCCACTCTTGATTGCCTTGCGTGCATTGGATCGTCTGTGTGACATGTATGCACGCATGCAATCCATCATCCAGCCCGTAGAGAATCTATCTACTGAGGGTGGAACTAGAAACTCCTCGTGCAAGGATGCTACTATGTAGTCCTTGCTCCCCTCCGATATGTTCTTCCAATGATCCAAGACGTTGTGCCAAAAAACTTGTTGGCACAAATCTCTCATGGGAACCATCACCCTCCTCCCCTCATCATTCATGTGATGATGGCTCCTGACCTACCATCGACTAGATATCCATATCCCCGTGGAGTTTGCCTAAGATGGGTCCTCTCCCATCTGCATCCACGCTTCTGGGCATATCCAGGAGACCCCTGTGCATCCGGTGTACCAACCGAGGTAATATCTCTTAGAGTGGCACCAATAGGGGTGCCACCTATTGACGGCTGAGAAAAAGTCGGAGTAACTGGAGTAGATATCCCCACAGGTGTGAAAAATCCCTGAGATGACGGAACTCCAGCTGAATGATGAGATTGAGACACTGCGTCCGTGCCTCCACAGCATCCACATGAACCCGAGCCACGCTTCCTGGAAAGGCCATGAGAGTGAGGGGTTGCACCTATATCCTGTGTCGACCGTGGGCTCACTGCCTCTATATCTCTACAGCATCCCCTTGACCCCGAAGCACTCCCTCCCTTTGGCCCAAGTTTGGAGCATCGAGCTCATTTGCTCGAAGCCGAAACATCCGATTATGCTGAAGTAGATCTACTAGAGCGCCCTGACGAAGACCGAGACAGCTCCTGGTCTGCATTATCTCTGAATCTCACAATCTGGTCTGGAGACATGCATGTGAAGATATCCTGTAACTCCTCATCACTCATCCCTCGACTCATCCTGAAAATGTCACTTGCACAAATAAAAAATGATGTTAGAATAATCAATTTAAATCATACAAAGCACAGTAATATAAATCCTTTAAAAAAAAATCTCACTTAAAATGCATATCTTATGTACCCTTATAAGCGATTGGTCAACGAATTGAGTAAGTGGATGCTCCAAGTATGAAGTATCCTATGGTCTCATGTTAATCTCTTAACACAACTCCGCATACACTAAAAGGTCGATATACATATCACCACAAAAGAATGAGTCCACCTCGTTCTCAAAGAATTCTTGGACTCTTGTATTTCCATCATTGTTAGCCGATGCTGGCTCCAAGCTTTCGATGGCCTCCACCCCTTGCAATATTAACCCCTCTATTTGCATATTATCTTCATCTATGCTCGGAGCATTGGTTTAATCATATACTCTCGCACTTCGGGGAGTTGAAGGTATAACATACCACCATCGAGGTTGTCGGGGGTTTGGATAGAAGATTATCTGTTTACAAACACGTACAAGAGAGTTCAAAACATTGTGACATAAACCATGTCGTAATACAATTAGTAAACAAATGAGTCCATGCGCTTTTTCACAATGGACCGGCAACACAAAGGTGTCATGCAAATCCGTCCATTTTTTTTAAAAGATATATTTCGAGAAATCCAGATGGACCTCGTCAAACTGTTGCTCTAGCTCCTCCAAGTACCACTTTGAACCACTACACATCGAATAGTATCATGGAGAAGCTACGATAATCCACCGTAACAATACTTTACAAGTTCCCAAAATACTCTATCTCATCCACAATTGTGTTTGGATTCGTTGCTCGTCGTCGGCTCTCTTGTTCAAACCTTGCCATGATACCACAGTCCATTGTGGAGCGCATTTTGTCAATACGCTCCATGCGAAAATGCCATCCGCGTGACCATGCTGCACTATATATTTTGTACTGTACATTGAAACACTCAAATTAGATGTTGCATATAAAATTTAGATACGGCAGATTCTAAACCCCTCATCACCTTTGGACTACATCCCCTCGAGAATTCCCACTCCTCCATTGAGACCTCTGTCCCTTCGCGAGACGCTGCGGTCAAAGCTCCATGCAACCATCGCATTGACATGAACCGCGACATCTCCTCCATGCCTTCGAGATATCGAATCAGTCGATGATGCATACTACGTCGGAATTCAGCTCGCGCTTCCTCTTGATCTTGCCTAGCGATTTGGTACTTGGCGAGCCACGTCTCCATAGAGGCATGGTGCAACATACAAAAGCGATTCACCTTCTCCTCCATTGAGGCATCCATTCTTTTTTCTACCCCATTTCCAACCACCACATCTCCAGTCAGTCTATCATTGTCCTTCAACGACCATAGCATTTCATTGTCTGGATCCACCGTTGGTAGCCATTGTGAAATATGCACTAGCATCCTAGACACCAACCAATCTTCAGCCATGCTACCTTTTGGCCGAGCTCATTGTCGCACAAAGCCTTTCAGGGTTTTCATGAAGTGCTCCAAGAAGAACATCCATCGCGTATGGACAGGTCCAGCAATCTCCACTTCATCTACAAGATGCACAAGAAGGTGGATTTGTATCGTGAGCATGCTAATGGGCAGGTATTTCTCAAAGAGATAGTCCATCTCCACTGCTTCCCTCCTCTCGATTCAATAGAGGATGTCTCAATCTCCTTCTGTGAGATCCATTGCACCAAAGTTGCCAACCTGTAAATGGCCCCGTGTATTTCTCGAGTAAGACATCCTGCGATCGCGATCGGTAGTATAAACTGCCACAAATGAGAAAGCATTATGAATAATGGCTACACTCCAAATAGCAAAATGCGCACGCCAATTACAATCCATTCATAGCACAAACCTGACACATCTTATGCCAGTCATGGGATTTTAGCCCTGATAACTAGTCGTCTTTCAAAAATGCGGACCTGAGAGAACACATCATACCCGTCGGAGTGCGGATAGACTTGATTACTTGCTTCACGATGCGCTCTTTTTTAGTGGACAAAACCCAAGGAGCGCAAGGAAATTGCACGCGACCATCAGCACTCGACTACGGCCAAAGCGCCTCCATCTTACCTACCTCCTTCAAATCCATTCATGCCCCTATAGTGTCTCTCTTTCCTGTGATGTGGTCCCATAGCAAGCTGTCCACATTCTTGAAAATATGCTTGGGATCCAACAAGTGGTTGACCTGTAAGTGGGTCCAATATGGCAACTCGTAGAAAACTAAGAACCGTGGCATTCCATTTGGATGTGATTCCGCGTGGACCAGTTTTAGCTCATACCAACTTGCGGCATTCATATGTGTTGGAGGTCGTTCAAGGAAACCTTCCCTGAGTTCATGATCCTCTAGCAAGAAAGTAGCGTGTCCTTGATATACCATCTTCTTCATGGTTCGTGACCTTCAGGGGTCTAACTATGGCCCATACAATGGACATGCATGATAACTTGAGGTAACCAGACCTGTTCCAACACCATGACCCAGTGAATACTTGCTTGAACAAGATAAAATATAGATATTACCAACGAGAATGGATGCCTGCTCACTTAAGCACTCTCCGAATCCTGGAAAGTCATGCATCGTCCACATGAGAATGGCTCGAATATTGGCTGACCGTCGACCATCGCACCTGCTCATATCTTGCACGGTGACCCCCTCCTCCCCCAAAATCTTAAGCTCATCGACTAATGAACGAAGATACACGTCCATATTTTTGACTTTGTAGCGGTCAGGGACGAGTAAGCTAAGGATGAGATGTTCTTTCTTCATAGAAAGCCATGGAGGGATATTGTAGTTGACAAGGACTACATGCCACACACTGTAAGAAGTTGAATGCAGACCGAATGGGTTCACGCCATCCATTGCAAGATCGAGCCGAAGATTCCTTGGCTCTCGGGAAAAGCCTGGAAGGTAGAGTCAATGTGGCTCCATGCGCGTGAATCCACTGATATTCATTGAACTCCATTCGTGGACCTATTCTGTGCATGCCACGTTGTCAAGCTCGCCATGTCAGACGTATGAAACATGTGGTTTATACGGGGGATAAGGGAAAAGTGTCTGAGAACTTTTTGAGGGATGGTTTGCCCTTGCAAGTCTTGTCGATACCTGTGAGTACCACACTTTGGACATGTCTCCATAGTCTCGTATTCTCCTCGAAACAGTATGCAATTGTTAATACATGCACGGATGTTATTGTAGTCCATGCCAAGCTTTCGTAAAACATGTTGTGCATCATCATGAGACTCAGGCATGGTATTTGCGCGTGGTAATATATGATATTTTAATAACCTGAAAAAAAATCATGAACACCTTGAAAAAGCACAAATGTTTGTAATAATAGTGCAAAAATAAATAAATCAATGAAACGTATGTACAAGGTACCTGAACAACTCGATCACACTCGTATCGCTCCACCCATATTTTGCTTGCACACTTAAGAGTGCAAGCAGTGTCTTCAGGCGAGATACTCGGCACCCATCATATAATGGTATGGATGCTTCCTCTCTAAGCGGATTAGAAGTCTCGACATCCATGGGAATCAATGCATTGATTATTGCCTCCATCTCAGGCTCCAAGATTGTAGGTAGGCTTGGAAGGTTGCCTATCTCCTCTGGCATTGACCGTATAGATTGGCCTTGCAAGTGGTGGATTGGCTCCTGCACTCCATCCATCGCACACCCATGTACTCTTCTAATTGGCTGCAAAGGGTGCACTCCTCCTTGGGATGAGACATCACCTCCCTAGATAGAAAATTTGCTAGCGAGACCCAATCTTATTGTATATGGTATTCAATAGGTTGCGAGTACAATGTATGATTGATATTAAATTCAAATTACCGTTTGCTGAAAATCCGCAATCGCCTGATCAATGATCTCAGATTGAAACTTGCCAAATCGTCATACGTGTTTTATAGACAATCGGCGTTTTCGTCTATTGCCAGCTTGCATTGAGAGCAAGGACATGGGACACGCTGATTAAGATACGCCTCACAATCTTGAATAACAAGACCTTCTTCGTTTTCCATTTTGTCTACGTTACAACAAACACTTTGTTTTTTTTATCATTCTTTTCTTTTCTTGGATTGTTATCCTCTCCTTCCATCTCTCTCTTTTTCTATGACCGTGCATATAGTATCATATATCAACATCGCATTTAGTACCTAGTACTCAGTACCTAGCACATAATATCATAGCATCTTAGTATCTAGCACCTAGTACTCTAGTATCATAGTGCCAAGTACCCAGTACTATGATACTATGTAGCAGGTGCTAGGGTACCCTCTCTTTCCCTATTAGGTTTAATGATTTTTATCTCTTTTTCTCTCTCCTCTCTCTCATATTTCTTTTTCTCTCTCCTCTCCATCTCTCATTTCCCTTTCTCTCTTTCTCCCTCTCTCATTTCCTCTCCCTCTCTCACTCTATCTCATTTCCTCTCTCTCTCTCTTTCTCTATTAGGTTTAATGATTTTTTCTCTTTTTCTCTCTCCTCTCCCTATCTCATTTTTTTCCTCTCTCCTCTCTCTCTCTCTCTCTCTCTCTCTCTCTCTTTCTCCCCTCTCTCATTTTCTCTCCCTCCCTCACCCTAACCCTCTCTTTTTCTCTTTCTCTATTAGGTTTAATGATTTTTCTATTTTTCTCTCTCCTCTCCCTCTCTCATTTTTTCTCTCTCCTCTCCCTCTCTCATTTCCCTTTCTCTCTTTCCCCCCCCTCTCTCATTTCCTCTCCCTCCCTCACCCTAACCCTCTCTTTCTCTCTTTCCCTATTAGGTTTAATGATTTTTTCTTTTTTTTTCTCTCCTCTCTCTCTCTCTCATTCCTTTTTCTCTCTCCTCTCCCTCTCTCATTTCCCTTTCTCTCTTTCTCTCCCTCTCTCATTTCCTGTCCCTCTCTCACCTTGACTCTCTCGTTCTCTCTTTCTCTATTAGATTTAATGATTTTTTTCTATTTTTCTCTCTCCTCTCCCTCTCTCATTTTTTCTCTCTCCTCTCTCTCTCTCATTTCCCTTTCTTTCTTTCTCTCCATCTCTCATTTCCTCTCCCTCCCTCACCTTGACCCTCTCTTTCTCTCTTTTCCCATTAGGTTTAATGATCTTTCTCTCTTTTTCTCTCTCCTCTCTTTCATTCCTTTTTCTCTCTCCTCTCCCTCTCTCATTTCCTTTTCTCTCTTCCTCTCCCTCTCTCATTCCCTCTCCCTCCCTCTCCCTCTCCCTCACCCTCTCTTTCTCTCTTTCCTTATTAGGTTTAATGATTTTTCTCTCTTTTTCTCTCTCCTCTCTCTCTCTCTCTCATTTTTTTGCTCTCTCCTCTCCCTCTCTCATTTACCTTTCTCTCTTTCTCTCCCTCTCTCATTTCCTATCCCTCCCTCACCCTGACCCTCTCTTTCTCTCTTTCTCTATTAGATTTAATGATTATTTTCTCTTTTTCTCTTTTTCTCTTTTTCTCTTTTTCTCTCTCCTCTCCCTCTCTCATTTCCCTTTCTTTCTTTCTCTCCCTCTCTCATTTCCTCTCCCTCCCTCACCCTGACCCTCTCTTTCTCTCTTTTAGCATTAGGTTTAATGATCTTTCTCTCTCCTCTCTCTCATTTCTTTTTCTCTCTCCTCTCCCTCTCTCATTTCCTTTTCTCTCTTCCTCTCCCTCTCTCATTACCTCTCCCTCCCTTGCCCTCACCCTCATCCACACCCTCTCTTTCTCTCTTTGCATATTATGTTTAACATCTTATTTCTTTTTCTCTCTCCTCTCATTCTCTCTTTTTTCTCTCTCCTCTCCCTCTCTCATTTTCTTTTGCTCTCTTCCTCTCCTTCTCTCATTTCTTCTCCCTCCCTCTCCCTCTCATTTCCTCTCTCTTCCTCCCTCTCTCTCTCTCTCATTTCCTCTCCCTCCCTCTCCCTCATTTCTTCTCCCTCTCTCATTATACACAAATTATACAAAAAATAAATAAAAAAGAGAGAGAATACACTCTCCCTCCCTCTCGTTCTCTCATTTCATCCCCCTCCCTCTTCCATTTCCTCCCTCTCCCTCTCCCTCTCTTTCTCTCTCTCGCCCTTCCTCTTCCTCTCCCTCTCCCTCTCTTTCTCTCTCTCTCTCTCCCTCCCCCTCCCCCTCCCTCTCCCTCTCCCTCTCTTTCTCTCTCATTTCCTCTCCCTCTCTCAATATATATACACAAATCATATAAGCAAAATTAAAAGAGAGAGAGAATGCACTCTCCCTCCCTCTCCCTCTCTCATTTCCTCCCCTCCCTCTCCCTCTCTTTCTCTTTCTCTTTCTCTTTCTCTTTCTCTCCCTCCCTCTCCCTCTCCCTCTCCCTCTCCCTCTCTTTGTCTCCCATTTCCTCTCCCTCCAATATACACAAATTAAACCCTAAACAAGCAAAAGAGAGAGAGAGAATGGACTCACCATAAAGATATGGCGAGGGTTTGGCCCTCCTCCTCTCCTTCGTGAACGGTGGCGGCGACGACGGCGGTGGCGGCAAGCCTTCTTTCTCTCCCTCTCTCACCCTCTATGCAAAACGGTCGCTCTCTCTCTCTCTCTCTCTCGCTCTCCCTCTCGAAGTGTCTCACGAAAATGCGCAAAATGAAACGTGCTCAGGTTTCGGCCCTCTTTTTTTTCCCTATGGGGCATCGCTATTTGCATCACAAATGGAACGCAAATAGCGATGCAAATAGCAATGTCACTATTCCTGCGTGGCTATCCGCCGTCGCTATACCTCTCTTTCCTTGTAGTGCAAGTAGTTGCTGCACTACCAAGAGAGAACATGTATCCACTAGTAGATATTCTATCAGACATATTATCGGCCCAATCTGCATCTGTATATCCAAACACCTGTACATCTGTACCTACCTCATAGAAAAGTCCATAATGTAATGTGGATTTCACATATCTCAATATGTGTCTGACTGCATCCAAATGTGGCATTCTAGGTACTTGCATAAATTGACTCACAAGACCAACATCGTAGCTCAAGTTTGGCCCTGTAATGGTTATGTAGATCAAACTCCCCACTATCCTCCTGAACATAGTAGGGTCTTCTATATCTGATCCCCAACATCAGCACTCAACTTTACATTCTGCTCCAACGGGACTAAAAGTGGTTTGCATGCTGTCATACCATACTTGGACAACATATCCAAGCCATACTGTCTTTGGGACAACCATATACCATCATCACATTGATCACCTCAATGCCAAGGAAGTACCTTAGCTCACCTAAATCCTTCATCTCAAACTTCTTATTCAAAAAGTCTTTGACTTTAGCAATCCCACTATCACTATCACCTGTAATAATCAAGTCATCCACATAGATGACTATGATGACCAAACATGCATCTCCCTTTCTCACATAAAGTGAGTGATCAACATCAAAAACATAAAAGCCAATATTGACAAGATACTCTCTAATCTTGTTAGACCATGCTCTAGGTGCTTGCTTGAGCCCATAGAGCACCTTCTTCAACCTGCACACATACATGGGATGCTGAGATATCGAGCTCCACTTGTGATATGCCAGGGTGACCGTTGTGCATTTATGTCACCGACTTGTTAACTGCAGATGCGGTTGGTACACCGCCCATGAATAAATGCTAGATGATAGCTATTCTTATCTACTCTAGTTCGTGGCTCAGTTAGTATGCCACCTTAGTTAGTTGAGTTTGGTTTGAGACCCATATATAGGGTTTTTCTATTTCTCTGTACTAGAGTTCTTTTTGGCTTACACAACTAAGAAGAGGAAAATTGTTTTCAGCCTCCACCTTTGTGTGTATTCCCCCATTGTGTAAGTGAGAAAGCTACAAGTGAGACTCCTTCCTTCTCTCCCACAATCTTGACATGGTATCAGAGCCTAGTTCGTGGTAAGGAGCTCAAGAAAGCAAACCAAGTTCGCGGTGTTTTGGTAAGAGGACCAGTGTTGCTTTTCTTTTTCGAGTTTGGGAGCAAGTCTCTGCAAGTAGCACAATCGAAAAGTGCAAGAGTGCATTGTCTCAGATTGAGATGCCTTTTGCGGTGTAGCAAGAGGGCAATATATGTTGCGGGGAAGGGCTTTAGCCCTAGGTTGCCCTATTTTTTTGATTCGAGGCCATTTCGAGGCCTGTTTTGGAGGCGGAAGTTTTTCGCATGCACTCAGGAAAATGCCCTGTCTTTTGCTGTGCGACCATTGTTCTACAAATTGGTGAAAAGTTACCGCAGAAATTGCATCGTATGCCTGCGCGCAGAGACATTGGGAGTTACACAATCATCATTGTTGCATGTTGATGCAAAATTGTCACTAGGAAGTGATTGTGTGGTCAAATACCACTTTCATCAGTTTTGCAGATTTGCCCTTGTGAGGCTGAAGTTGTGTTTTTTTGTAGTGATAGAATATTTTGCAGTGTACTGTAATGGCGTCTGATTCTCTTTCACAGATTGTCACTGAAAAGCTTGACAAGAACAACTTCCAAGCATGGAAGTTTAGAATGGCGAATTTTCTTATGGGAAAAGGATATTGGGAATTTGTTACAGGAAATGAAGAAGAACCAGTTCTTCCTGATGTTCCCAATCAACAGCAAATGCATGCATTTAAAGGATGGCATGAGAGAGCCAGAAAAGTTATGTACTGGCTGTCCATCAGTATTTCAGACTCTATGATTGTACATATTGAGGATGCAAGTACGCCAAAGGAGGCATGGGATACTTTGTCAAAAATGTATAGCACAAATACGCAAGCCAGGAAAATGCAACTCAAGCAAGAGTTGCACAATGTGCAAAGAGAAAGTATGAGCATCAATGACTACCACATGAAGGTGAAGAAGATTGCAGATGCACTTGCTTCCATTGGGTCACCAGTGGAAGATGATGATTTAGTGTTTGTGACCTTGAATGGTCTAGGAAAGGATTATGTACAGTTCCGGACATCCATTTCCGTCCGTGAAAGATTTCCTGATTTTGAGGAGTTGATTGCTCTTCTAATTTCTGAGGAGCAGAGAAATGGTGGTGCATCTTCTTTAGGAGGAACTTCAAAAGAAACTGTCTTCTACTCAAATGCTGGAAGAGGTAGAGGCAGAGGTAGAGGAGGCCGATCTGGAGGCCGTGGTAGAAATCAGAATATGTAGCAAACTCAAGAAAACCAGTCCTATGGAGGAGGAGATGGTAACTCTAGAGGCAGGGGGAGCTAAAGAGGTTCTGGTGGATGGCAAAGAGGCAAAAATGCAAACAGCAATGTTGAATGCTACTACTATGGTAAAATGGGTCATATGGCTAAAGACTGCTATAAAAAGCAGAATGACATCATGAATGGAAAATTGCAACAAGGAACGTAAGCATCTTGTAGTAGACAGGGTGATGACAGAAATGAGCATTTGTTTATGGTGCAGCACGTGAACAATTCTGTGACAAGTGCAAAAGAAAGCAACGAAGTGTGGTATGTTGACTCAGGTGCGTCAAATCACATGACAGGTCATGCAGAATGGATGCATGATGCAAGGAAAATGGAAAAACTAGGATTTGTGGAGACTGGTGATGATACTGCACATCCCATTGTGCAGATTGGAAAAATTCCTTTGTCTATGCAGGATGGGAAAAAGAAATACCTGTCAAATGTATTTCATGTTCCAAATATCACCAAGAATCCGGTTTCTGTTGGTCAAATGGTTGAGCAGGGCTTGCAGGTCAGATTTAATCCTTATGGATACTTTGTTGAGGATATGAAAAATAAAGGTCGCTTGATAGTAAAAGGAAAGAAGAAGGGCAGAATATTTACGTTGGATGCAGACATGCCTGAATTGAGTGCAACAATGTTTGCACATGGGACCGGTGTAGTTGCAGATATTGATATCTGGCATAAACACATTGGTCATGTTAATGTACAGCGACTTAAATTAATGCAAGCCCAAAATATTGTTGCAGGATTGCTTAAATTCAAGGTTGCAGAAATGCATAAGGTATGTGAAGCCTGTCAATTTGGAAAACATGCAAGGAAACCATTTCCTAGACATGTTCAAGAGAGTAAGAAGCCATTGGAATTAATCGAATCTGATGTGTGGACTACTAAAGCTGCGTCTATTGGAGGTTGTCATTATTTTGTCACCTTTATTGATGACTATAGCAGAAAATTTTGGGTGTATTTTATGAAAAAGAAAATTGAAGTGTTTGGGCATTTCAAAACTCTTAAAGCTATGGTTGAAAAAGAAACAGGCTTGCAAATAAAATGCCTAAGGTTAGATGGATGGGGAGAGTACCTCTCAAATGAGTTTGCAAGGTTCCTGGAGAAGCATGGCATAAAGCAACAAAATTCATGCAGTCATACCCCACAACAAAATGGAATTGTAGAAATGAAAAACATGCATATTGGAGAGGTATCTTGTGCCATGCTCAAGGAAAAAGACTTGCCAGATTTTTACTGGGCTGAATCAGTTGCTACAGCAGTCTACATAATGAACAGACTCCCACTGCAGCTATACATGGGATGACTCTAGAGGAGAGGTATACTAGTAGGAAACCAGATATTTCTCATTTGAAAATTTTTGGTTGCATTGCCTATGTTCATGTGCCAGATGAGTTGAGATCCAAGTTGGATCCAAAAGCTTAGAAGTGCATCTTTATTGGTTACTCTTTGCAGCAGAAAGGATATAGATGCTATAACCCTTCTACTCGTAAGTTTACAGTGAGCAGAGATGTTGTTTTTGATGAGATGAGTAGCTGGTATAAACCAGTAAATGTGATTGATGATGTAGATGCACAAAATGGCAATGTTGCACAGAATTCACAGCAGCAGTCACAAAATATTAGTGGACCTGGAGTGTCCTCTAGCAGTGGTTCACATTCTTCACCATGGACAAGTAGATTGAGATCAGGAGAATCTCCTCAAAGCAATGCAAATAGTGGTATGCAGGTTTCATGAAAAGGAAAAGAGAAGGTAGATCAGCCTATGTTTGATGTGAATGCAGGTCACTCTTATGTGGATGGTGAATCCAGTGGCTCAGAACAGAGCATTGATGATGAGTTGGGTATTCCTTCTATTGTTACACCTGGAGTAAGGAAGACCAGGGATGTTTTGAGAGCACCTGGGAGTGAACCTACTTTGCGTAGGTCTACCAGAGCTAGGTATCCTATGGATAGGCTGAAATATGATGGATTTACAACCATTCACTATGCCTATATGATCAAACTGATACAGGAACCAGAACCCACTTCTTTTGAGCAAGCCATGGGAAAAGAAAAATGGGAGAAAGCCATGGATGAAGAAATGGATGCCTTGGAAGCAAATGCTACATGGAAATTGGTACCTTTGCCTAAAGATAAGAATGTAATTGGTTGTAAGTGGGTTTATAAGGTGAAGCACAATGCAGATGGTCCTGTGAACAGATACAAGGCAAGATTAGTAGTCAAGGGATATGCACAAACATATGGCATTGATTATGAAGAAACATTCAGTCTAGTTGCAAGGATGGCAACCGTAAGAGCAGTCATTGCTATGGCTACATCAAAGGGATGGTCTTTACATCAGATGGATGTAAAGAATGCCTTCTTGCATGGTGATTTGCAAGAAGAGGTCTATATGGAGCAGCCACCAGGTTATGTGCATGCTATTCATCCTGAGTTTGTTTGTTGCAGGTTGAAGAAAGCCTTGTATGGCTTGAAGCAAGCACCTAGAGCATGGTCTGACAAGATAGGACAATATCTTGTCACTATTGGCTTTCAGATTTCCAAGGCAGATTTCTCACCTTATGTGAGAAAAACAGAGAAAGGTATTATGCTACTTGTCATTTATGTTGATGATTTGATTATGACAGGTTATAGTGATGAAGATATCCTTCATGTGAAAATGCTATTGAAGCAGAAGTTTGAGATGAAGGATTTGGGAGAGCTGCGTTATTTCTTGGGCATTGAGGTGATTAGATCACCAAGTGGGATACGGCTCTTGCAGAGGTAGTATGGATTGGACATGCGGTCCAAATATGGGATGACATGCTGTAAGCCTATTTCAGTTCCTTTGGAGCAGAATGTGAAGCTGAGCGCAGATGCAGGTGAGCTTCTGGAAGACCCTACTATGTACAGACACATAGTAGGAAGTTTGATTTATATGACTATTACCAGGCCAGGTTGGAGCTATACTATTGGAATGGTAAGTCAGTTTATGCAGGCTCCAAGGAAACCACATTTGGATGCGGCTAGACGTATACTCAGGTATGTGAAGTCCACATTGTAGTATGGACTATTTTATGAGACCGGGGTTCACATATAGTTGCATGGATACACTGATGTTGATTGGGCTGGTAGTATTTCTGATAGACGATCTACTAGTGGATATGTATTCTCTTTTGGGAGTGTTGCAGTCACTTGGATCAGCAAGAAACAGCCTACAGTTGCCTTGTCAAGCACAGAGGCTGAGTACAGGGGTGCAACAATGGCTGCGTGTGAGGTAGCTTGGTTGCATAAGCTACTTTATGATATGCATCAGCCTACAGATGGGCCAGTTGTCATTTATTATGACAACATGAGTAGTATAGACTTGGCAAATAACCCAGTCTATCATGCTAGAACAAAGCACATTGAGGTGCATTATCACTATGTGCGAGAGAGGGTTTTACTAGGTCTTATTGATCTAGTTTATGTCAGCACAGAGGATTAGGTAGCTGAAATATTTACAAAGGCATTGGGCGCAAAGAAGCTGCACAAGTTCAGAGACATGCTTGGTGTGTAGGAAATGGGGTTGAGCTTGAGGGGGAGTGTTGAGATATCGAGCTCCACTCATGATATGCCAGGGTGACCGTTGTGCATTTATGTCACCGACTTGTTAGCTACAGATGTGGTTGGTACACCGTCCATGAATAATAGCTAGATGATAGCTATCCTTATCTACTCTAGTTCGTGGCGGAGTTAGTATGCCACCTTAGTTAGTTGAGTTTGGTTTGAGATCCATATAAAGGGTTCTTCTATTTCTTTGTACTAGATTTCTTTTTGGCTTACACAACTAAGAAGAGGAAAACTGTGTTTAGCCTCCACCTTTGTGTGTATTCCCCCATTGTGTAAGTGAGAAAGCTACAAGTGAGACTCCTTCCTTCTCTCCCACAATATTGACATGGGATGCTCTAAATCTTCATAACCTGTTGGCTGATCCATATACACTTCTTCCTGCAAATCACCATGTAAGAAGGCATTCTTCACATCCATTTGTTGCAACCTCCAACCTTTGGCTGCTGCCAAAGGAATCACACATCTGATAGCTGCCATCCTAGCAACTGGATTGAAGGTTTCTTGATAATCTATGCCATATGTTTGGGCATAGTCTTTTGCAACCAACCTAGATTTATACCTACTAATAGAACCATCTGTATTGTGCTTAATCTTATAAACCCACTTACATCCAATAGCTTTCTTACCCTTCGGCAATGATACTAGATCCCAAGTCTTATTGGCCTCTAATACAGCCACCTCCTCATCCATTGGTGCATCCCAATGAGCATGACCAACAACCTTCTCAAAACATGTGGGATCAATATCCTCAATCACTTTCACCATATAAGCATAATGGTGAGCTGCATAACCTTCAAAACCAAATCTGTTAACAGGGTATCTCACCCTGCTAGACCTGCGTACCACTGGATTACTCAATGGAGTCTTTGCATTGACACATGCTCTCTGCACATCTGGAGTCCTCAATGAATGAATGCCAAGCTCATCATCCAAGCTCTCTGAGCCACTGGAGTCTCCATCAAGAACTGCATCAATGCCATCTGACACTTTATTCTTTCCTTTGTCTTTACTTGTAGTGCTACTAGATGCACCTGAAGATGTAGAGCTACTCCTTAGTCTCCCAGACCAAGGACTACCAAATGATGTCTCTAGTCCACTAAGAGTCCGTGATTCTTGCTTTTCAGCCTGCACATGAGTGTCATGATCATCATCATCATCTAATGCATCACCATTATATGCATACCAATTGCTCATTTCATCAAAGATGACATGCTTGCTCACTCTGAACTTACATGTGACAAGGTTATAACAACGATACCCTTTTTGCTCTAAAGAGTATCCAACAAAGACATTCTTTTCAGCCTTTGGATCCAGTTTCTTCCGCAACTCATCTGGCACATGAACATATGCAATACAACCAAACACTTTCAAGTGTGAGACATCAAGCTTCTTACCTGTAAAACATTCTTCGGGGTCATACCATGAACTGCAACTATGGAGTTCTGTTCATAATATAAATAGCAGTATGAACAGCCTCAGATAAAAAATGCTTAGGCATATTCTTTTCAACCATCAAGGTACGTGCAACTTTTGAAATATGCATGTTTTTCCTTTTTGCAATCCCATTTTGCTGTGGGATATACATGCATCTGAACTATCTCTTTATCCCATGAGACCTCAGAAAATCACTGAACTCATTCGAGAGGTACTCTCCCCCTCCATATGACCTCAAGCACTTTACTTTCAAGCCTATTTCTCTTCCAACTGCAGCCTTGAAAGTTCTAAAGTGCTCAAATGCTTCACTCTTTTCCTTCATAAAATATACCCACAGCTTTCTAGAACAATCATCAATGAATGTGACAAAGTATGAATTGCCTCTAAGAGATACATTTCGTGTAGGCCCCTAAATATCTGTATACACAACATCAAGGATATTTTTGCTTACATCTCTGTCATGTGGAAAGGGTTGTCTTGCCTGCTTACCAAACTAACATGCTTCGCATACCTTATGAAATTATGCAATTCTAAATGTAGGCAAACCTGTAACCAACCCTTTGCACTGCATTAATTTCAGCCTTTGTACATTTGCATGTCCAATGTGTTAGTGCCAAATTTCAATATATGTAACAACACCTTTTCCTTTAGCATACATAGCAGCATTCATAGTAGGAATTCCAGCATCCAGAGTAAACATATGTCCAACTCTACTTCCCTTTGCAACCAACCTGCACTTGTCATTGAAGTCTTCTATAAAGCAACCCTTTGCGTTAAATCTGACTTGCAGCCCTTGCTCTACCATCTGACCGATTGACACCAAGTTCTTTGTAATAGATGGCACATGTAATAGATCTGAAAGACTCTTTGTCTTACCATCATGCAAGGACAAGGGAACTTTTCCTATGTGTGAAATTAGGTGGCATGAATCATCACTTGTCTATACATAACCTGTATTTTGCAAATCTTGCATCTCTCCAAACCATTCTGCATGGCTGGTCATATGATTGGATGCACCTGAATCAACATATCAAACATTATCATGTGTTTCCTTTCCTGTAATAGCATTCAACATATGCTGCATAACAAACAAACATTCATTTTTGTCTTCATTCTGTCATGAAGATGATGCATAGTTTCCTTGCTGCAATTTACCACTGCGAATATAATCTTTCTTAGCATAACATTGGGCTGCAATATGACTTGTTTTGCCACAATAGTGACACACAATACCAAAGTTTTTAGAACCTCTGTTCTGCCATCCACCTCTTCCTCTAAAGCTCCCCCTGCCTCTAAAGTTACCACGACCTCCTGAAACCTGCATATCGCCAAATTGATCTATTTTGCTGGTTGTCACTACCACGTCCTGTACCACGGCCTCTTGAAGAGGACATGCCACGTCCCCTTCCTAAAATTGGAGTAGAAAGCTTGGACCTGTTTACCACTTTTTTTAGATATCTCACTCTCCATGTTGATCTTTTCAGTGATCATAAGGGAGACCAACTCATTGAAATCTGGAAATGGCTTTCTGACATATACGGAAGTTACAAAAGACTTCCAAGCCTTTTCATTGTTAAGCCCATCCAAGGTAGACAACACCAAATCATCATCATCGGGCATTGCATCAATCGCTGCCAAGGCATCTGCAATGCTCCTTACCTTCAGTGCATACTCATTGATAGACATCTTCCCTTTCTTCAATGTATTCAACTCTTGCTTGAGTTGAATCTTTCGTGCCTTTGTATTTACGAAAAATATACTTTGAAGTATGGTCCAAGTTGCATATGAATTATCTGCATTTCTAATATGTCCTGGCATATTATTGTCAATTACTGCAGACAGCCGATACATGACATTTTTTTCTTTTGCATTCCATTGCTTCTGTGCCTTTGTCTCTTTTGCAGTTGGAGGATCACTCACCTCCGACTCATTTTCTTCACGTGAAACAAACTCGTAGAGGTCTTTTCCAATAAGGAAGTTTGTGACATGGAACTTCCATGAAGGGTAGTTGTTCTTGTCGAGCTTCTCAATGATGGGGTTTCCATTGTTCTTTGCCATTATCACAAAACTAATACCAAACAACAAGCAAATCTTCTGCAACCCTCGACCTGTAGTGCACAGCAATACACCAGACAGCCTTTTTCACTATTTGCTCAATAATATATGCAATCTGCAACCAGTTTGTAGATAAAACTTGTGTTTATTTGCTAGTAAACACTTTTGAACTTACAAATCTGAAATTTGTAACATGTGCACCTGTATACGGCAGACACAGCTGAAATTGCAGGATACCTCGAACTGCTATCCCCAACCTTGTGAGTCTAAAATGGGGCCTAAAATGACCTCGGATGGCCAAAACAGCAGTGGGAAAGCCCTTAAGGTTCTATCTGCTGAATACACAACGCTCTTTATGCACACCAAATCTCATTGCAATCTGAGATTTTTGCTTTGCCCTGCTTTCTGTGCCTCCATAGGCACTGTCCAAGAGAAGAAGTAGAGAATGGAAGAGCTTCTTACCCATTGCTTGCTTGCTCGAATCCTTGGCTCCTCTCCTTTGATTTAGCCTTAAAAACTAGCCTCAATTAGTGGTATACCTCTGATACCATGTCACAAATTGCGTAGTGGGGGGACTTACTCAAGATGCTGCGCCAAACACACACAGAATGCACAAGGAGAAGCTCACTCAAGAGACAAGAAGGGAGATGGAGGCCAAAACGTTTTCTTGCTGGTTTTTTCTTCTTCTTCCACACACTTTACAATGTACACAAAGTATAGATAAGATACAACATAAAGGAAAGTGGCATACTAAGTCAAACAATGAATAACTGACTACACTAGTCGACTGGCGCTATAACTATGCCAGTTGTGTAAATAGGTGTAACAACCTGAATATAATAATTAATGAGTCAGTGTGGACATGTGAGAGTCATAATGACCACCGATGTGCTAAGTGTAGACGTGTGGACCCATCTAACCAGGCAGTCCATCATTAATGTCCGCACGTGTTGAGCTTGTCATCTCAACACATGTGCAGGCACGCACGCGCGCGCGCACACACACACACACACACACACACACACACACACACACACACATAGATGCAACACATAGAGAAGGAGAGAAGCACAACAATCAATATGGGTTAGCTAGAATGAGTGAAGTATAAGTAAAGTTAACGTGATAAATTCATGCATACTCGTAAGAGAATGTGCATATGCTCAAGGGGAAAAACATCCTAAAGAGGGAAAAAGTACCTTGGCTAGTTCTATTGAGTTCATATCATACACTATCTCACATATTTATAGTGATCATGTATAAGGATATAATTGATACGTTACTAAAAGTCAACAAGCCCAAAGATTTGCGAAAATCTTCAAAGTTTTCACAAGTGCCTTCATGAACATATCTGCCATGTTATCATGTATCAACACATAGACTAAGTTGATCTATCCCCTACACAAAGTCTCTCCCTAGCATAGTAATATTGTACATCAATGTTATTGGTATTGTTAAGAATTCAAGCACTTTTATCTTTAGTATATGTGTAACCGACACTCTGTCACCTGCCATATGTCTAGCTCTATCAACAAGTGTGGGACATTAAATAAATCGGTGACTTTAGGCTGTGTGTGAATGGTCTATAAGAATTTTAATGTGTTGTATTCACTTCAGTTATGTGTTATGAAATAATTAAGGAAATGAGATGAGAGTACACTTCTCTTCTCTGTTGCTCCAACCCTTCTCTTTGTCTCTCAACATGGTATCAAAGCCATGAATGGGATTTTTGGTGGATAGCATTTTGGAAGAAGACTTGAAGACTGAAGGCCAAGGATTCCCATGAATAGCAAGCTGCCTGCCATTGCTATTTTACAAGGTATGTGTTGAAGATATTTCATCTTGCTTAAAGGAGAGGTTATCTGAGCTTGTTTGGAGCATTGTGGAGGCTTGTTTGAGCACTTTGAAGAATGCATTATCCATCATTGGTGTGAAGGACTGCTGTTGATCCCCCCAGGCTGCATCACATGATTGTGCATGTTTCTCGTTTGATCTCATTTGCTACAACTGAAGACATTGAGCACTAACCTAGCTATCCAATGCTTGGAGATACATTGTGGAAGCTACTTGAAGGTCCTGACATGGCAATGCATTGATGGAAGCTTGGTTTTTGAAGGTTACGCATAGGTACACAGACGTAGAACGAAGCATGAACTGTTGTAAACAGTGAGTATACAGCATACACTGTATCGTGGTTGAAGCATTGAAGTTATCTGTGACATGCATTCTTGGCTCTATGGAAGTGTAGATACATCCTAGAAGACATATATAATGTGTCTTATGCATTTGAGTTGCAATTTCTTAGACAAAACATAGATTTGAGAGTATATGACAGGCTAAAAATTGTCATAAAACTATTGACAGCAAGCATTATGACATGGCATATGTCTATTGAATGTCTAAAGGATTGAGATGAGCATTGAATGCTCATGAAAGTTGAAGTTTGGAGCTAAAAATAAATGCATTTACATTTTTTTGGCTAGTTACAAACACGAATGCATACTATGACATTGTATGTTGAAGATTGAGTGTCTATGGTTATCTGTATGGTCATGTATTGACCCCTACATTTCATAGCACATGTATGAAGTACTTTGAGGACATTTTGGAGCTTGATAAACTTGGTTTGGCTAACTGCAACCTGCAAGAAAGGTATTTAACACTTGTACTTGATGTATATGCATTGAACTGTCCTAGCAGATGTATGAGAGTTTTTGGAGCATGTATGACATGTATACATCTCAGTTTTAGCCTTGAATGAGCTAATGATCATTGACAGTTTGCAAATTTTAGATTGCATCTTTGGTTGACTGCAATGAGGTTGCATGATACAGAGTTACAGCAACTACATGGTCTATATGTTGACTAATGTACCTATAGGTTATGCCACATGTTTGTGGATGGTCTTGAGAAGTTAATAGGCTGAAATAACCTGATAATAGTAGACATTTTGTTGTAGAAAACTGTCATAAATAGTCAAAGACTGCAATTGGTCAGTTAGACTTGTTGGCTTGTAGGAAGTCAATGACTAGCCATTGTCTGTTAAAATATGAAAAATGCAAACATGACCGATGTCGGAGGGGTTTTTGTCGAAATGTCATATCCACCAAGGATTAGAGGTAGAAGGAAGTAGAGAAAGGAGATGGAAGAGAAGATAAAGAGTACACAAGAGGTAAATACAATAATGACAAAGCACAATGAATCAAAACAATATGTATTGATAGAACCCAAAATTCTTTATCTGGCACTACTTAGAAGCACTCTCTAGGCATTAGATCTCCTGGAGCTCTTTGTGGAACAAAAACGTGGATCAGAAATAATAGCTCCTTCTTTGATGCTCGGAACCCAAATTTGATGACTCCGTTGGCTCCGAAAGGGAGGTAAAACCAGAAGATACCTGATCACGAATCTCCCAGATCACTCCTTCTTCCTCTTCTAGTTTAAACTACATTTTTTATCGCGACGCACACGATTTTGCCCATCTATCTTTTTTTATGAAAAATCAAATAACTGACAAAAAAAGCAACTTTCTTTTTGCATGACATCCTAATCTAGAAGTTTTCCTACCTTTTTTAGATTTTTTACAATAAATAATATCTAACATATCTAAAATAGGCTAAAATTATCCAAAAATCTAGTATTTTTGGATAATCCATGCAACTTACACTAGTACTAATGACTCATATCACATTGACTCTCTTGATCAATAAGAAATTCGGATGATGATGCACTCCAGAGTTTTTCACAGTGTGCCCACGTAGTGGCATGACATCCACCCCCTCTAAACCTACACATCCTTCGGTACGTGCCACCGATGCACCACCCAGGTCAAAAACCCATAGTATCAACCTCTATATAAGAAAGCATCCCCTGGATCATAGATCAAAATACTCAGCATTTGTACAACTCTTGAGCCATACTTAGTACTCCCTCTAGGATCATAAGGCCTTGGGTGGATATCATACATTAGAGGTTGTTGAATTTTCATATACATGCTATCAATGCACCCATCAACTAATACATAACAACATGCCTGCGCTTTCAAAGTCCATTGCATGGGAAGTTGCTTCTGATAACCTTTTTGCTCCTCATCCAACATAAACTGAGTCTCACTTGTGGAGCCCCAAGAGGAACACCAAGGAAAAGGGAATTCTCTTGCAAGAAAATCTATCTTGTAACATCAACAAGCTTGTTTATTAGGTTTTATATGATCACAATGAAGAAAGAACACCATGCACAACAAATCTTCATACAGCATCATGTAGATCTCCCACGGATTTGATAGAATCAACCATATTCTTCAATATCTTCACAAAATCCATCAATAAAACAAAGAAAGAAAAGGAATACACCATCTTTGAATGGAAATACATCACATAGTATTCATCTTCAATATCTTCATAGTCTTCTCTCTCAATCTCTCATATACAATCACTCTGTTCAGTAGAATTGACTATCTCTGACTCTCTCTCTCTCTCTCTCCATCAATAATACATCATATCCTCACTACAATCTCTCAAAATCACCTCAATAATCCTTCTTAGGTCTTGGATACCCCTCCCAAGAGGTATGTGTGATATGAAGAGTCACCAAAGCCACTACAATGTCCTTTCATAGCTCACTACTGTCACTTCACTTCAGTCTTCACTTGAGTCTTCAGCAGTTACTTCTTTCACTTCTTTCAGCTCTTTTGCACTTGTATTCACCTCTTTCCAAGGCTAGAAAACTTTCCCAAGCTACACTCTCATCCATCAGAACACATACAGAAGCATACAGAACAGTCTACAGAACAGTACCAGAACAGCTACAGTACAGAACAGAACAGAGACAGAAGCTCTACAGAAGACCTACAGAAGGTTATAGAAGGTCATCAAAACCACATAACTCATACTCAAACCATTCCAAACTCTCAAAAACTATTCAATAAGCTTTCACAAGATCTCAATCTTCATCAATCAATACTCCATCCCTCCTTACAGAAGACAATCTGAACAAAACAGAACAAAATAGAAGCTATACATAAGGTATACAGAACCAATCAGAACCTATCAGAACATCACAGAACCACTGATAAACATTATGAACTTCCAAAACACAATCAATATCATCCAAAACACTCTCAAACCACTTCCAAACCAATCAATCATCTCATAAAATCAACCATTCAGCTCTAAAAAATAACAAAAATCAGCCAAAAAACAAGTCATTTCAACACTCAACATATCCCCACACTTAATAAGGAAGCGTCCTCGCGACCCAGGAAAAAGGGAATACAAGTTCATTTAAAAGCTCAACTTTGATCTTAAATATCTCTTCAAAAACAATCCATCCAACCACGACCCCAACTTATAACCTGTATCTAATATAAAAATACAACGAAAGGAAAACCCTTGATATCTTAACACTTCTTAGCAAACTAGAAATTGCAACAAATGTGTAAAGGATATAAGAGTTTTCTTCTTCTTCATCAGCATCTTCAACTCTCCAACCACGACCCCATCACCACAATTCTCCAAAATGTAGCTCGCACGAAATCCAATCCAATACATTCTTTTTACATAAATGAACTCACAACACAAACACTACACACAACACAACCATCTGAATGACTCCTCCAAAAAGAGAGATTTTCATTAAAAAGCATCCACTATACATTGGAAAGGGTATCAATGAATATGATCCCTCTTGAAAGATTGATGATTGTGGAAACGATCCATAGACAAGGATTCATCTACAAATGTTTTGGGAGGATTTTGAAAAAACTGAAGACAGCACATCCTTTCCAATAGGACAAGGTATCTGCTAGGCAAACAAAGGGCATGAAAATACAATATATCCAGCTACTGGGAATCAATGCTCACATTGACATTCATGCACAACTTTGGAATAGGCTTGGAATCATTATGAGAGTGCCTATGCATATACGTCAAGTATCAAGCAAAGTGAGCAGTTAATCTCACCGAAGGATCGGCAGACTGTGAATACTGCTGAGCAAAATGAATATAGTTCTGATAAGCTTGATTGGCAGCTGTCCATTCTCCTGGAATTACTGGCCAATTTATCTCAGGTCCCATAAGGGAATCATTCGAGCTCCATCCCCTTCTTCTAGAAATCTGATGATCAAATCCGTCATAGTCACTAACCAACTGAGGTGGTTGAGATATAGAAGTGTTAGGAGAGGGAAGTGGAATAAGGAAAAGTGGATGAAGTGAGGGATATGCAAAATCATAAAAGGAAGAATGATTTAAAGAAGGAGTGGCAGAAATTTGTAGGGAATCAGTTAAAAAACTGATAAATAGGAAATGTAGAAGGTACATGAATGGATGGAGAAGGACATGGTGGAGAAGGGGAAAATACTCTATCCTCAATAAAGGAGCAGTATGTAAAAATGGAAATTTGAGGAAAAGATGAAGGTTGGAAAAGAAGGGGTAAAATAGTTGTGGAATTAGATTGACAAAGGGAAAGATATAGATCATATCGGTGAGCCATTTGTTGGTAATACAGGAGGGTAGGAACAGAAGGTCCTAAGAGAGATCTTCTATGATAGGCATCAAAGAAGGTAGAATCAAACGGATTATGTTTTGAAAGATAAGCTAAGAGATCCACCCTCAGTTGATTAGTACTCTGGGCATAAGTAGGGGCTGTGTTCTATCTTTGATTCAGGACCACAGAATCAATCATGGTATGCCAGGAATTATCAGTACAATTAACCACTGTGGAGGAGTAACTCTGGAACATATCAGCTATGCGCAAGTCCAAATGGTTGACATACAAAACAGCTTATAGAACCACGTCTCCCATATACCATGCCATATCCACTTCATCTGGAATCAACAAGTATCCTTGTAGATACATGTATGACATCAACATGGTATCTGTCGTGACAGAATCTTCAAACACCATCCTTACCACCTCCCTCAACAACTCAGCAGACCAAGCCCCACTCCAACCATCCTCTGGAAGAGATAAATCCATTGTGGAAAGCTTCATGTAGAAGTCCAACTTCTGTAAGTGGTAGTGGATAAAGAAAGAATGGTCTGGGGAATATATCCCTGAAACTGCTCAAACGTAGACCATAACAAATCCATTTTGGATTGCAATCTTTCCGCTTTATCTTGGAAGAGAGGACACAAGGTAGCCTGTTTTGAAGAGCAGCCAAGTCCTGCTATGAAAGAGAAGGAATCAAGGGAACATTAGGGCTTGGAGGAATAGATCGTGACTTTGCCAGTTGATCTTGCGACTGCTTGATTTGGGAAGCTTGTGATTCCACTATGTCCTTAGCAGTCTGTAAGGCTAAAAGTTTGTCATCTAAAAGAGTTTGGAACTCCTGCGCTTCTCTGGACATCTGCTCCTTCTCCTCTGAAAGGCTAGTAACCTCTGATTGAGCCTCTGTTAATTGAATCTTCAAAGAAGAGATCTCATCTCTTTGGGTTGCAACCAGTTGGGTTTGTTGCTCCATCTGCTTAAACAAATCTGCTAGGGTATCCTTAGCAGAGGCTAACTCGGATGTTGCCTTATGCAACTGGTCCTTAGATTGCATGAGTTCTTCATAAAAGGAAGCGTACAACTGTTGAACACAGGCTGTCATCACTGACAATCAATGGAACTCTGAATGTCTTTACAGAGGAAAGGAATTGCATCTCCTGAGACTAGATTGTTCAGTGAGGGAACTGGTATATCCAACGAACCTTCGCGATGTGCTCTGAACAGGTTATTACAAGTGAGATAACTAGGGAGATCACTGCCAGAGGTAGCAGGAATGGACAGTGAAGGAAGAACTGAAGGAGCTTTATCCGCTACCCGCTTCAAGCGTTTGCATTGGATGACCAGGGGAGGCGGAGAATCATCATCCTCTATATCAATGGGTTCTGACTCATCTGAAGGTGGAGGAGGAGGAACTGGATCTAATGGAGGAGGTGGAGGCACACTCTTTTGTAAACCTGAATAGGTCAAGAAGGTAGACAAATATGATCCATAGGTGACATTGGTATCATTACCCCTGGTGACTTTAATGAAATGTTGATCCATTTTAGTGAGGAGGTAAGTGCTCCAATCAATAACGACTCCTTTCAACACCATCCTTGAAGCTGTGAAAAGCTCTTTGGACAAGTACTGGGATGGCGTTTTGGCAGGCATAAACCTATCCTGGAGAAACTGACAGACCATCTTCCACACGGGATCAGTGATCATGGAAAAGGAAACTCCTGAAGAGTTGATCACCTTCTTAACATCCAGCATTTCCCTTGTCTGTTTTTGTAACAGCTTCAAAATCTCTTCATTAGAGAAAAGCTGACGAGTGGTAATAAAAGGTTCACCTTTGGAGGGAAGAGAAAGAGCCTTCCCTAGGCCTCGAGGTGTCAAAGTCATAGAAATACCCTGGACTAGTCCCGACTTCTTGCTGTAGGAGGCCAGAAACTCATCACACAACGATGGATCATCTGGAAGCAATGGAAAGGAGGTAGTCACAAAAGCAGCAAGTCCCGCCTTCGTGAGGGGCTCAAAAGTGAGTAGGGAAGAGTAATCCCTACTAACTAGTGGGATGTACTGGATAGGGGGAGGAGCATGAGAAGGCGCCATTCAGATGGTTACACACACATCACAAACATAGACAATCAAGGAGAATGCCTGCAAAGCAATAGACAAAAAAAACCAAGGATAAGAGAACAACCAAAACAATAAAACGTGACTCGACCAACTATCCCCAAGCAAACCATAGCCTAGAAAAAAATTTGACATGACCTCTAGATATATACGACCGAAAGCTTCATGCTATGCATCATGCAAACACCCAAATCCCCGTATCAGGCAATAAAGAAAAAACTACACACTGTACCCTTAACTGTAACAAAGACACTAAACCAAAACATCACCACAACCTACACATATCAAGACCACAACTTTGATAAACTGGTGTTTGACCATGGAGACAACTCTGAAGACTTCGCATACCCATCCCACGAAACGAGTTGATTAAAAAGGAGAAATAAGTGCAGTGAGGGGGAATTAATTTAATGAAAGGTTCATTTTAATAAATTATTAAGAATGGGTAAATTTTTATTAAGTGATAAACCTTAGCAAGAAAACGGCAGTTCCTTCTTAAAAATTTAATTACCAATTATTAGGTGAAAGCGGTGCTTTAATTTGAATCCCGAACTTCAATACCCAGACTGGGTCTCTAAATGCAAGTTCATTGATTACAAATTAAGGTGATGTGGAGCGCTTTTTTGCCAGCGCGTGCTTTTGTGACGGCTGATTCATTTTAATTAAAAATATTAAAGTGCCTCTTTAGTGCACGTAGCGCGTGCAAGGTGAACGGCGGGTTTATTTTTATTAAAAAAATATGGTGTGTTTAGCGCGGATGCGCGTGCCATGGTGGTGTGTAGGGTTCTTTTTTTTTGGATTATTTGTGTGTTTGTTTGTTTTGTTTTTGTTTCTTTTTTTTTTAAATTTTAATATTAACCATGGGTTTTGGGATAGCTGAAAAAAAAAACAAATAAAAGGAAAAATACCTGGTAGTGGGTGTATGGAAATGCAAAGAATGAGCTCTCCTCAATCCAAAAATGTTTAAGGAATTTAGGTGTGAAATGAAATATTATGACAGCTTAGAAAAATATGCCAAAAATAAATAAAAATGTTAAGGGAAGTGTTAGGAAATTTTCAGATATTAATTTGGAAATTTTGAGCATTTTTTATGATTTTTTTTTCATATTTTTGGGTATTTTTAAAAGATTTTGGAATTTTAAAATGGTCAGAAATGTTTTTTCTGAAATTTACAGGTTTTTTTATATGGCCATGGGTTGCAGAAATAATAGGAATTTTGCTAGATTTTTTTGGAATTTTTTTCAGAATTTTAAAGGTTGTTTTGTGTTTAATTTTTATTTTTTAATTGTTTTTTTTAGTGTTTTAAAGGTTTCGGGTGTTTGAATTAAAAATCTGGGAAAATACCCAGAAATAAGCTGCGTGGTACAGCTGCTGACGAACAAAGTCCCGCACCTGTGCACGATCAATCACGAACAATCACACTCGCACGAACAGCCACGTGCGTACACACCCTTGGCGGGTGTCAAGGGCGGAAAAGAAATGCCGGCGGGTTTCTGCGTGACGGGGGTTTAAGGAAGGGTAAGGTGCTGCGGGTCTGCTGGGGGTGTGAACAGGACTTAGGGAGGGGTTGCGGTGGTGGGGTTCCTACGGGCGGGGGGGGATAGGGGTTTAGGAAGGGTTAGTTCCTGCGGGGGTGCCTGTGGGGGGAAGGGGGGCTTGTGTGGGAGGGTGTGTGGGTTTGCTGGGGGGTGTGAATGGGGGCTAGGTTGGGGGTGGGGGTGGGGTGGGGGAGTGTGTTTGCTGGGGGGGAATGGGGGTTTGGTTGGGGGTGGGGGGGTTTGCAGGAGGCGGGAAGGCGAGGTCAACGGGCGGCCGTGCAGGGCGGGAGGTCGGCGCAACATGGCGAGAGGGCCTGGCGACGTGGCGCTGACGAGGGGCGGCTGGGAGTGGCAGAGGGCAGCCCACGGGGGGTCATGGCACCACAGGGCAGCAGCGGAAGGCGTCGGCGACGTGGCGCTGACGAGGGGCGGCTGCGACTGGCAGAGGGCGGCCCACGGGGGGTCATGGCACCACAGGGCGGCGGCGGAAGGCGGAAGGCGGCGTGGCGCTGACGAAGGGAGAAGGGGGGAAGAAGAGAAGAAGAGGGGGGGAGGGGGGCAAAGAAGAGAAGGGGAGGAGGGCAAGGATGGAGATGGAGGAGAGGGATGGGAGAGGCACGACAGGGAGGGAGAAGAAGAGGAAGGAGACGGTTGGGATAGGGAGGGGTTGTGAGAGGGGAGGGGGGATAGGGAAAAGGGTGAGGGGTAGGGGTTAGTGGGCGGGGTAGAGTTAGGGGTAGGGTTAGTGGTTAGGTCATAGGGGGGGCGCCCAAGGGGTGGGGTGGGGGAAGGGCCCAAAAAGGAGGCGTACCCCCTCCCCCCCAGTCCCGCGCGCGTGCACGGGGCGGGGGTAAAAAAATTTGCCGTGACGGGATTGAAAGGGCGCCCGGATGCAGGGACAAGGCATGCGGATGCGACCGGGGCGCGTTAAGAAGCGTAAAATCGAAAACAGGCGCGTTCACGCGCGGAACGGGTGTGCAAAAACACATAAAAAGAAAGAGAAATTAATATCTCCCAATCCGGACGTCAAAACGAAATGGCGTGAAAACAAAAATTGGGTAGGACGGCACGGGGAAGACAGGGAAAATGTGCAACAGGAGTTCCGAGGAAAGACAGGGCGTTCACGTACAAAAAACACAAAAAAATGGATCAAAAAACGCAATTAAAAATTAATATCGAAAGATCCATGCATCGGAACTAGGTGCAAGAAAAAGGAAAAATGTGCAAAAAGACGTACCCGACAATCTTATCACATCAAAACATAGTTCCGACTGAGATAAGACGCGTTCATGTGGGAAAAACCCAAAAAAAAACCCAAAAATGGGATCGGAAATTAATATTGGATGAACCGTTCACCGAAATGATATGCAGGAAGAAGGAAAAATGTCCGCAGGAAGGGTGGCACAGGGGTTGTCATGTTAAACCGCAGTTCTGATGGAAGTAGGAAGGGTTCACATGCGAAAAACACCAAAAATACGGTCAAAAACACATTTAAAAATTAATAATAAAAAAATCCAGAAGGCGAAAGGGGGTGGAGGAAAAATGAAAAAGGTGGGGAAAGGCACAGGGACATGGCTATCAAATCAAATTGGGATTCTGATGCAAACAGGGCAGGTTCACATGGAAAAATATCAAAAAGACGCACGAAAAAGTCTTAAAAACCGGAAAATTAATATTGGAAAAACCGTGCATCAGAATGACTCAGAGTAAAAAGAAAAAATATCAGGGGAAAAGTGGTTGTCAGGGCTATGATGTTAGATCACGGTTCCGAAGCAAGAAAAGCGCGTTCATATGGAAAACTGGCTAATTTGCGTAAAATGCTTCAAAAATTAATAACTCAAAAACCGTGTACCGGAACAGGGGTAGGTAAAAAGGAAAAATGGTCAATTTAGAGGGAGGAACAGGCCTATAAGGTTTCATTTGGACTTTGGTGAACGTAGGGTGCGTTCACATGGCAGGACCTCAAAATCAGGGAATGAAGGAAAACTGCAAGGGAATAGCCCCAAGGGTGGGTGGAAAATGAACGGTTGGGTGGGAAGGGACCCCATTAGGGTAAAATTCAAGTCATGGCATAGAGGCATTAGCAGGTTGAGGCATACGTAGAGGGGTATGCAATGTAGACGCGCAGGGATGCGTCCCCACACTTAAAACCTTAACGGATAGGGTTAACTGAGCAACAGGGACCTAGGACCATGCCAAAGACCATCCACTAATGTCCCCACACTTAAAACATGAACGCCACTAAGAAACAGAAGGTGTAGGGTTAGAAGAACTTGGCCCATTTTGTTGAGGATCACGGTTGATTGTCGATGGCACGTCCGGTGTCGTTGGAGGTACCAAGGCATCTTCACAACACACATCCGTCATGGCAGGGACCACGCAACCGCACCTAGGGAGGTAGCTGATTGAAGGGATCGCAAGAAATTTATCGATGATGAGGGATACTACACTCCACTCACAGTCACTCAAATGGAATGAAAGAACTGTCACTCGCCCCAGGACTAATATCACTCGAGGAATAAGGATTGAAACCCATATCACATACCCGGTTTAGAAATCGACAAGGGGAATGGTGCAGAGAGAGTATGCTAGGGTGCACAGTTGATGGTACATTAGTGCGTCCAACCCATCTGGCAGAAGTGCAAGGAGGAAGGCAAGGGAGCCTTATAGTGCAGTGTACAGAACAAGGTGATGTGTCTTGTGTTGACGGTAGAGACCCATCCCGTGGGTGCATAGGGAAACGGGAACATACCGGACTCCAAATGTCGTAATGTCCCTCAATCTCACTTCTCGATAATTGATTGAAGAAACTCCAGTCACACTCAGCCCACCCTCTGTCTCACGCTCTGTTGATGGATATAGGAGGGCAACCATGTCCTGAAACCCATTGATGTAATCCTCACGGTCACTTGTGCAAAGGTTGTATGCCTTGTGCGCATTGGATGGTGTAACTGTGCATACTGCCCTGTGTCGGCATATGGTGTGAGAAGGAAGGCCAGGGAGCCTTATAGTGCAGTGCACAGAAACAAATTGTGCTGTGTGCATTGAGAGGCCTGTCTCGTGCGTGCAACACTTCATTCACACTACTCACCTCTCATTTGATTTGAAGGGAAAAGATTGGTCACTCGCCCCACCCTTTATCTCACTCGTTGTTGATAGTTACAGAGGGCAACCATACTCACTTCCCCATCCGGTTAGGATGAAAGCTCACGTCACTCGATTGTTTGTCGATGAAGATCACGTCATCAGTTGTTGAAGAAGTGTACCCAGGGAGGTAGCCATCAAATTGAACGTTGTGTTGAATAGGACATGTCGTCTGCTAGAGGACAGTCTTCGAATTAAGCAAGGGAATGGTAGAAATACCATTTGCCAGAACCAACCTCGCCACTGTCGTTGGTGGAAAATAGAGAATAAGAGATCAAGGCTGGAAGGTAGGGTTGAGGGGACAGAGGGTTGCGTCCACCTCATCAGGAGTGGTTGAAGAACGGCTATCAGAAGTAACATCATAAGAAGTACAGTGTCGCGCCAACGAGGGAAAGGATCAGGTGACCATGATTGTCAGGATCCCCAAGGAGGAAAGTACTTCTTGAGGCGATATCCATTAATCAGGAAGGGATCATCAGAGGCATCAACGGTCTGCACTTGGACAGAGCCATTAGGGTTGACAGCAAGTACCTTATATGGGCCCATCCACCACTGTTGGAGCTTGCCAGGAAACTTGCCAAATCGTGAATCATAGGCTAGGACCAAATCACCTTCTTTGAACTCCTTGTGCTTTATGACGCTGTCATGGTAAGCCTTACGTCGAGCTTGCATGGCTTCCATGCACTGTAGAGCCATCCTGCGAGTTTCATCCAAACATTCCAGGTGCAGGAGACAGTGTTGCAGTGAATCATCGTCCCCCAAATGCTCTTTGATAGCCACTCTCAAAGAGGGTAATTCCAGTTCAACAGGGAAAACAACTTCTTTACCATACACCAGCTGGAAGGGTGTCTATCCTGTTGCTGCTTTATGGGAGGTTTTGTACGCCCAGAGGGCCTCTGTAAGTCGATCATCCCAATCACGATGATGTGCGGCAATCGTTCTTGTCAGAATCGAGCAAAGGATGCGATTGGTGACTTCGAATTGGCCGTTGACTCTGGGGTAATAAGGAGTGGACTTGCGATGGTGGATCTTATACAACTCTGTCAACTTTTCCATAACTTTATTAATGAAATGAGTACCCCTGTCACTTACTAGCTCTAGGGGACTGCCAAAACAGGTGATGATATTCTCATACATGAACAGGGCCACGCTGTTACCATCGTCCCGCTTTAGGGCTTTAGCTTCACACCACTTTGTAACATAATCCGTACATACGAGGATGTATCGGTTCTGTTTCCTTCTGGTAGGAGGATCAATTGGGCCTACGAAGTCGATGCCCCACTTCTCAAATGACTTTAAGTGAAGGATAGGTTGCAGTGGCATGGCACTTGTTTTTGTGGATTTCCCCATTCGCTGACAAGCATCACATCTTTTACAGTAATCATAGGCATCCTTATGAATGGTAGGCCACCAGTATCCTACTAGCAGAGCCTTCCTGGCTGTAGCTTCTCCTGCAAAGTGGCCTCCACATGGCTCGTCATGGCAAGCCTTCAGAACAATCCCAATCTCATCTCCTGCAACACATCTTATAAGCACTTCATCTTTGCCTTTCTTGTACAGTGCACCGCCTAGCAGGGTGTAGGGGGCTGATTCTAACATAAGCTTCTTCCTCTCCCGACTAGAAATGCCAGGAGGGTACTGTTGGGTTGCCAGCAGATTGGCAATGTCTGCATACCAAGGAGTTACAGTTTCTACCAGGAAGAGGGAAGCATCAGGGAGGTTTGGATCATCCTGCTCCTCGTCTACAGTTTGTGGGATACGTGACAGATGATCAGCCAGAACATGAGAACGACCAGGCTTGGTAATTACCTCAAAGTCGAACTCCTGGAATAGAAGGAGCCATCTCATCATTCATCCTTTCACATCTGCTTTGTTCATTAGGAAGGACAGGGCCTCATGATCCACATAAAACTTAAAGTGGGTGGATAGAAGATAGTGGCGGAACTTTTCCGGTGCAAACACCATTGCCAAGCACTCCAGCTCTGTCATTGTATAGTTCCGTTCCCAATCAGTGACTTTCCGGCTTGCGTAATAGATGGGTTGATCTAGCAGCACCTAAGCCTTCAATAGATGCATCAATGTGTACACGAAACTCTTTCGTCCAATCAAGAGGTTGAAGAATGGGTGCCTCAATCAAACACTGCTTCAGAGTGTTGAAGGCTTTGTCACATTCTTCCGTCCAAGTAAACTCTACATCTTTCCTCAGAAGCTTGTGCAAGGAGATTGCATTTGTTACAAAATGAGCTATGAACCTTCTGTAGTAACCCACATGGCCCAGAAATCCCCTCAACTGTTTGAGGTTGGTGGGTGCTGTCAGAGTTGCGATCTTTTCAATCTTTGCAGGGTCTGTTGATATCCCTTGTGCAGAGACAATGTGGCCCAACAGAACTCCAGAAGAGACCCCAAAGATGCATTTGTCGGGGTTGAGGGAAATCCCATACTCCCGGCATCGGTCAAAGCATTGTTCCAGGTGTCCCCAGTGTTCATGGATCAAACTATAGACACAGAAGTCATCCAAATATACCTCAATAAAGTCGTGCAAATGATTTTGGAATGCGGCCATCATGACTCACTGGAAAGTAGCAGGGGCATTGCAGAGCCCAAACAGCATCATTCGGTAAGCGTAGGTCCCCCATTCTGTGGTGAAGGTTGTTTTGGATTGGTCCTCTTCTACGATCTGGACTTGGTTGTATCCGCTGAATCCATCCAGAAGGGAATAAAGCTCATGTCCTGCCACTATGTCCAACAATTGGTCTGTGAAAGGAATCGGAAAGTAATCCTTCTTCATCTTGGAATTAAGCTTTCGGAAGTCAACACATATTCGAAGCTCGCCATTCTTCTTGGGTATAACCACGATGGGTGAAACCCATTCACTATTTGCCATTGGATAGATGAACTCGGCTTCCAGAAGCTTCAGCAGCTCTGCTTTTACCATTGTGGAATAATTCGGGTTCATGCGCCTCTGTCGTTGCCGTACTGGCTTGGCATCAGGCTCCAAGTCAATATGATGCTGACATATTGTGGGATCAATCCCCTTTAGGTCTTTGTATGACCACGCAAACACGTCCAAATTTTCTTTCAACAAGTTGTACAAGGTTGACAACTCATCTTCTGGGAGGCTGCTACCCACCTTCAAGTGGCGCTCAATGCCTTCTGCATCCACAAAGGTTAACTGGCTTTCACCTTCTACTTCACGGATGAAGGTCCCGTGGACTGCTTCTGGGTACAGATCCAACTCCTTCAAGGGAGTGGTGTCCTCTTCTGATGTCCCACTAGAACCAACTTCTTCTTTTGGTGGAGACTTAGGGTGCTCCTTGAGATGTTGAAATGGGATTAGAGCCGTGCGGGTTTGGTTTCAAGATTAATTACCTCTTGGATTGAAGACTCATCTTCTGATGACACATCCAGGAACATCACATAACAGGGACCCTCTAATTTATGTTGGGTTTGTGAGACTGGTACTTGTTGGCACGGTGCATCATCATCATCTTTCTCTGGCAAGGATGGGTGGGGACGGCATGAGCCACTGCTGAAAGATGGTTTAGTCTTCTTAATCCATTTCTTAAAAAGATTTTGCATATAAGAAGATCCATTTACCAGACCAAATGGTACCATCGTCATTCTATCCCATAGCATGAGCTCGTCTGCTTCTGATGCTTCTAGAACTTCTTCTTCAAATGTATCCTTTGCAGGTGGGATAGATTCTTCTGGCTCACTTTCATAACCTTCTTCGTCCATATCATATTCATCCTCTTCTGTCTCTGTCTCTGTCTCTGTCTTTGCTTCTGCTTCTGTCTCTGTCTCTATAGGAGCTCTGTAGGAGAAGAATAGGTTCTCTGTTTCCTCTTCTGCCTCTATCTCTGGCTCTGCTATGGCCATGTAACAGGGAGAGCAGTACATCCATGCTTCTATCTCACTGTCAGAAGTGATTTCGAAAATCGTTCCTAGTTCAAGCAGGAAGTATTCACCCATTGATAATGGCTTTGCATCTTTTGGGAGTTGGCTTACAGTATCCACTGTTAAGGAACGTGCCACTATTTTCTTGGGAAGGATCTGTTTGACAGCATCTTCGTCTGCTGATGTTCCATCTGTAGCCTCATTAGGCGAGTTAGAAGATAATTCCAAGGAGGTGGATCCATGTCCTTTTTGAGAACCATATAGCTTTAGCACCACTTTGTTGGGTCCTTGTCCCAAGGTCAAGGTTCCTTTGAACCAATCCGTCCTTGCTCGGGCTTCAAAAAGCCATGGTCTGCCCAGTAACAGGGGGTAGGATGTACCATAAGAGTTCGGCTTCACCACCAAATAGGTTAGCCAATAATCTTTTCCAGCTATTGTAGTCTTCACATATGGGAGAATGCCCAAAGGCTTGATTCTGCTCTGATCCGCCAGTCTGATGAGCCATTGGGTTGGTTGTACACCTTGCAGGCCTAGATCCTTCATTGTTACATCTGTCATAATGTGCACTGATGAACCTCCATCAATTAGTGCATTTGCAATAAAGCAACCTCTATCCATACACCAGTCTCTAGGGTACCCGGATCTAGGAAGGCGTTAGCCACGTCCACTTCTTTTACAGACTCTGGAGCTTTATTGGACTTTGTTGCTGTTGAGGGAGCAATCCTTAAGCCACATCTTCTTGTCAGTATACTTTTGAACCTTTTTTGGCAACTGGGAGACAACATCAATAATTGTCGGAATGTGAGGTTTGGTTTAAAGGTATCTAGATCTCTGACTAGATCGTATTCCTTAATAGGATCCACTGGCTTCTCTAACCGGTTAGGGAATGGGGCAACACCCATGTTCATCTTCCCTCTTTCTTCCAACAGGGGCATCATGGAAACTTCTTCTGCCACTTGTGGCACTTCCTCCTCTTCTATCTCCTGGACCTCTGGTACTGTCTCTGTAACTGTCTCTATAGCTCTCTGTGGCACTGTAGTGCTCTGTATGGCACTGTCAGGCTCTGCTCTGTTCTGTTCTTCTGGTGGAAGATTGAACTTCACTGTTCTGGCAGGAGGATTGTTTTCTTTCTGGATAGGTGGTTCCCTCTTCTTTGCACGCGTGATAGCAGCAACTTCCAATTCCACTAAATTGGAGGTTGGCTCTTGGGCCTTGGCCGAATTATTAGTAGCACTGTTTTTCATTGGTGCTGGGCTTGGACAATCTTTTGCAGTGTGGCCTTCTCCTTTGTATCGACTGCATAAGGGCTTATAATCCATTGACCTTCTGGGATTTGGACAATTTGGTGAAATGTGTCCCTTTTCTCCACATCTGTAACACTCCACTTCTGATCTCTAACCACCACCAGACTGTCTTCCTCTGTAACTTTGGGATGGAAATCTTCTGGGACCGAAATTAGGACCAAACTCTCTAGGCTTGGGTCCAATATCTTGTGTTGTCATTTTGGATTCCAGCAAGTTGAATCTTGCGTCCTCTTCCTTCCTTCTCCTATCATGCATCTCCTTCAGAGAGCAAATGTCCTTTGTATGGTTCTTCCGCAAACAGTATAAACAGAAAGCTCCAGGCTTGGTTGGTTTCGTGTACATTCAGTGGCTAAATGACCTGCTTGATGATACTTACCACACCAAGTATTTGACCGCATCACATCTCTTCCTGCTCCTACCACGTTGGATATGCTGGCGGTATTCACTTTCAGCGCCTGTAACTGCTCTGTAATCACATCCATCAACTCCTTTTTGATATTTGCTACTGAGTTTGATAAGTAATCCTTCAAGCTTTCTCCTCCTGAGGCATTGGCAGGAGGGTTTTGAGGAGTCTCTGTAATCACTGCATAAACATGTTGGGCTGGTACAGAGGGATCTCTGTTCTAATTCTGATTCAGAGCTCCTGTTTGAACTGTTGACTGTTGGCTCCAGTTGGTAGGGTTCCACTGTTGCTGTTGATTTGGCATTGGGAAAATTGGCTGGGACCATTGTTGTTGTGGTTGAACCATCATTGGAGGCATTGATTGTGGCCACTGTGGATTTGGTGCACTGTACTGTGATACGGGGGCCATCTGTTGGTAGGGGTAGGGAACAGTCCTTGGGACTGCATTTGGTGGGTACAACATTCCTGGCATCAGAGGAGGTAGGAATCCTCTCCCTAGATTCATCGCCAATCTAGCTTCCACTTCATCGTACAGTCTTGCACCTTCTGTTGCAGCTTGCAGTGTGGCTGGTCTTTGCAGCTCCACAAACTTACGGACTTTTGGTTGTAATCCTCTGAGAAACACCCCCTTCTGAATGCCATCATCTAGATTATGGTTAGTCCATTTCTTCAGGATGGATTCCATTCGTGAGACATAAGCTTCTACTCTTTCTCCAGAGGACTGACTTAGGTTCATAAATTCCTCTCGCATTCTCTCTTCAAAACCTTCACGCCTAAATTTAGTGAGGAAGGCCAACTTCAGGATATCCCATGTGCCAAAAGTTCCTGCTGCTTGTCTCTCATACCACTGAAACGCCGCGCCCTTGAAAGTGGCGGGGAATATTGCTAATCAATGCTCAGGGGTTCTGGCATTGTTAGCCACACATGCTATCATAAACTCTGCTACATGAAGATCGGGGTTTTCATTGTACTCTCCCTTAAAAACTGGCAATGGAACTACATTCGCTGGCCTGTCATTAATATTTCCAGGACGGATCTGGCTTGGAAGTGGACCTCCAGCAAGAGGAGGAAGGGCTTGATGTGCCATTGGAACTTCTGTAAAGAGTTCCGCAAGGGCATCAAAGACGGCTTCTGCTGCGAGCTCGTTCTCAGCCCTGATTTTTGCTTTCTCTCTTTTCACGTACCTCTGGACTCGTTCTAACGCTTGCCTCTTTATTGCGTCATTCATCAGGGAGTTGGCTCCACTATGTTGTTAGTGCTCCATAGAGGGTTAACAGAAGGCTTTAGTCTCTGGAGGACTCTCTTGCCAGCATTTCTTCTACTTCTTCCTTTTCAACGTCTCTGAATTCTGCTTTCATGCCATTGCACAGAGGAAGGTATTCGGTTCTGAAGGTGTCAAAATGCATACATCTAAGCATTGTGGTGGTGCCATCATCATAGTAATGCCAGCTTTTGATGGTTTCAACAGTGTATGTTGTGAAAAACACTCTGTCTACCAACTTCCAGTGGGTTGCTAATTGAACAAACATAAGATTATCAATGCACCAAGCATCCCACGTATCTTGCTGTTGAGCATCCACGAACAAATTCCAACTCTTTTCCTTCTTGTCTTTGTGAACCTCCACAGACCAAGACTCCTGAAGTTTCTTCACATTCTCCCACTTGATGATGTCTGGAAACTTCTCAATGAATGCCAAATCTTCCATGTATGGTCATTCTCTCTATTTCTGCTCTTCAGTTTGTTCCCAAATAGTTTGCCACCAAGATGCAAGTTTCTGCTGCTTCAACAGGAAGAGGAAACTGTCCACCACATAGAGCATGCATCATGATGGTGATGTGTTTCCGCCATTGTGGGATGAACTTCTTGTGGAAAGTAGCTTTTATTATGAGAAATTCCAACTCTTCGATGGAAGAAGGAACTTTACAAACATCCATTGAATTCTTCTCTTCTTGGCAATGCCATTTCCTTCATTTTCAGCCTCTTCTGGTGCTCGTTGATGGCAAGATTCCCCGGCTGCGCACCAAAAACATGGAGCCCCAAGAGGAATACCAACAAAAAGGGAATTCTCTTGCAAGAAAATCTATCTTGTAACATCAACAAGCTTGTTTATTAGGTTTTATATGATCACAATGAAGAAAAGAACACCAGGCACAACAAATCTTCATACAACATCATGTAGATCTCCCATGGATTTGATAGAATCAACCATATTCTTCAATATCTTCACAAAATCTATCATTAGAACAAAGAAAGCAAAATAATACACCATCTTTGAATGGAAATACATCACATAGTATTCATCTTCAATATCTTCATAGTCTTCTCTCTCAATCTCTCATATACAATCAGTCTGTTCAGTAGAATTGACTATCTCTGACTCTCTCTCTCTCTCCATCAATAATACATCATATCCTCACTAAAATCTCTCAAAATCACTCTCAATAATCCTTCTTAGGTCGTGGATACCCCTCCCAAGAGGTATGTCTGATATGAAGAGTCACCAGAGCCACTACAGTGTCCTTTCATAGCTCACTACTGTCACTTCACTTCAGTCTTCACTTGAGTCTTCAGCAGCTACTTCTTTCACTTCTTTCAGCTCTTTTGCACTTGTATTCACCTCTTTCCAAGACTAGAAAACTTTCCTAGCTACACTCTCATCCATCAAAACACATACAGAAGCATACAAAATAGTACCAGAAAGTAAGGATGATGTCTTTTATTCGCATCAACATGGCTATGGCAACCGTGATAGAGGTTATGGTTATGGAAGAGGAGGCCATTAAAATGTATCTTATGGAAATAATAACCACATGGTTCAAATGTAATACTAGGTGGAAATTTCAGAGGCAGGGGAGATCTAGCCCTAGAGGTAGAGGCTCCTGGCAATAGCAACATCCATTTGACAATCCTAATAAAAATAAGGATTGTCACTACTGTGGAAAGTACAGTCATATTGCCAATGTATGCTGGAAGAAGGAGGGAAATAAAAAGGGCAAGAAGCATTGACATTATGCATCGCCCAGTCAAACAGATGATGCTTCTGGGGGGACAGACTGTTTTCCATGACATATGTGAAAGACAAGCCTGCTGAGAAGTCTACTAAGGATGTTGTTTGGTATATTGATTTGAGGGGGCATCAAATCATATGACCCCTCATGGTGATTGGTTTATTGAGATGGTGCTTGAGAGGAATGCCCATGTATGCACAGGGGATGACATGCAGCATAGCATTGAACATAAAGGCAAAGTGTCATTGGTAATCCATGATGGCAAGAAGAAGAGCTTACATGATGTATTGCATGTCCCATCAATTACTAAAAATCTATTGTATGTGGGCCAAATGACTAAGAAAATTTTGTAGATTAGGTTTAATAAGCATGGTTGCTTCATTGAGGAGTTTGGTAATGGTTGCAAACTGATTGCTCGTGGTCATAGGAATGGCAGGATGTTTACTCTTGATGCCACTTTGCCACAGTTGAAATCAATCATGTTTGCCCATGTCTCTTGTGCAATTAGAGATTTAGAAATAAGGCATAAGAGAGTGGGTCATGTTAATCTTCAGCGGATGCAAATGATGTAGAAGAAATAGCTTGTTACAAGTCTAGCCAAGTTTTCGTGCACAAATATTGGTCATGTCTGCGATGCTTGTCAATTTGGTAAACAATCAAGGTTTAATAAGCGACTGTTACAGTTGGTTCACTTTGTTGTGTGGGGGCCAACCCATAATTCATCTATGGGAGGCTCTAAGTATTATGTGACATTCATTGATGACTTCAGTCGCTATACTTGGGTTTATATACTGAAAACAAAGGATGAGGTGTGAAAAGGAAGTTAATTGCTACATCTCTTCTTTGAGATTTGATAGTGGTGGGAAGTATGTGTCAAATGAATTTGATAGGTTTTTGGCTGAAAATGGCATACGTAGGAAACTTACATGCAGCTACACTCCACAATAGAATGGCGTAGCTGAATAGAAAAACAGGGTCTTAATGGAAGCTACTCATGCAATGATGAATGAGAAGAAGATGTTGCTCTATTATTTGGCTGAGGTTGTTATGATAGCCATGCTTATCTTGAACAGGACTTCCACTACAGGTATTCATGATATGACACCATTTGAGAAGCTGTATGGCTACAAGCCTGATATCAGTCCCATGAAAGTATTTGGTTGTCTTGCTTATGTGCACATCCCTGATGAGAAGAGGAAGGAGTTGGATCCAAAAGCACATAAGTGTGACTTTATTGGCTATTTGCATAAGAAGAAGGCATATAAATGCTATGATCCCTCTACTTAGGAGATACTAGTGAGCAGAGATGTTATCTTTGATGAGATGGCATCTTGGTATGCATCACCTATTGCAGTGTCATCATATATGCCTTCTAGACATGTTTTTACAGTTGATTCTCACCAGAGTACTGCATTGACAGGACCTAGTGGTAGGATAGTATCTCCATGGACAGGGAGATTGCAGAGCTCTAGCTCACTGTCCCACTGACACCACTATGGCAGTGAGGGGGAGATATGATGTGGTGGACAGCAAAGGGAAAGAGCAAGCTTTTGATGATACATCTGGTGTGATGACACCTAGTAGGATGACTTCAGACTATGACTCAGCTGACAATCTAGAAAGTGAGCTTAGTATTCCGACTGTGTATATACTTGGCACCAGGCAGAACATGTATATTCCACCTCATGAGAGAGGGGAATCGAGTAGTGCACCATAGATTAGATGCTCGCAAAGAGTCAAGTACCCTGTGGATAGGCTGACTTATAGTGGTTACTCTGCAAATCATTATGCTTACATGACAAAAGTGACGGAGGTCAAAGAACCTGCTATATATGCTGAAGCAGTGATGGATAAAATTTGATGCATAGCTATGGATGAGGAAATATCTACCTTGGCTGAAAATAGAACATTTGATCTTGTACCACTGCCAGAAGGAAATAAGACCATTGACTACAAATGGGTCTTCAAGATTAAATGCAAGTCACATGGCAGTATAGAGAGGTACAAAGCTAGGTTGGTCACTAAAAGATATGCTCAGCAGTATGGGTTAGACTATGAGAAAACATTCAGCCCTATTTCCAAGATGGCAACCATATGAACAGTGATCACATTGGCTACTACTAAAGCCTGGAAATTGTAGCAAATGAATGTTAAGAATGTGTTTCCCAATGGTGATTTAGCAGTGTATGTTTATATGGATCAGCCTGAAAATTGCAGCAAATGAATGTTAAGAATGTGTTTCCTAATATGGATCAGACTTGAAATTGCAGCAAATGAATGTTAAGAATGTGTTTCCCAATGGTGATTTAGCAGTGTATGTTTATATGGGTCAACCTGAAGGGTATGTACACCTTGATTTTTAGCATTATGTATGCAAGCTAAAAAAATCATTGGGCTAAAGCAAGCTCCAAGAGCCTGGCATGCAAGGATCAGTAATTACTTAGAGAGTTTGGGATTCATTGTTGGCAGGGCTAATCATAGTCTGTTTGCGAAAAAGACTTTTGGTAGTGCTGGTTATCTATGTTGATGATTTGATAATCACAGGTGATGATGACTTGGAGATATAGCATGTTATGCGGATGTTGAAAAAGAAATTTGATATGAAAGACTTAGGTGAACTGAAGTATTTCTTAGGTATTGAGGTGATCAAGGTTGAAAATGGTTTATAGTTGATGTAGAAATACTATGCCATGGAAATGCTAAAGAAATATGGCATGGCTAAATGTAAACCACCAAATAGACCTCTTGATCAAAATGTCAAGTTGGACATTAGCACTGGAGCCGAAATTGATGATGTGACTATGTACAGGCAGATGGATCTACTTGCCCATCACCAGACCTGACTTGAGCTATGTTGTTGGGCTCATGATTCAGTTCATGTAGAAGCCTAGAAAGCCACATTTGGATTTTGTTAGGTGGATTATGAGATATGTAAAGTCCACCGTATATTATGGGTTGTTTTATGTGAAACCATTATAATCCCTTGACACTAGTTTGATACACAGATGTAGATTGGGCAGGATGTTCATATGACCATAGATCTACAAGTGGTTATGCCTTTGGATTTGGAAGTGGAATGATCAATTGGAGCAACAAGAAGCAACCTACGGTTGCATTATCTAGCACTGAGGAGCAGCATGTGAGATTGCATGGCTACTCAAGCTTATGGCTGATTTGGACATACATGTTGATGCTCCAATGACCTTGTTATGCGACAATCTCAGTAGTGTACTACTGGCAACAAATCTAGTTTATCATGCTAGGACTAAACACATTGAGGTACACTAACATTTGATCAAAGAGATGGTTCTTGCAGGGAAACTAGATCTTATGCATGTGAAGACCGATGAACAGTTTGTAGATATATTTACCAAGTCTTCAGTGTTTTTGGACAGCTACTTGTTGTCTTGAGCTTGAGGGGGAGTGTTAAGACTTCAAGCTCTTTTATATCTTTAGTATGTGTGTAACCAACACTTTGTCACCTGTCATATATCCAGTTGTATCAGCAAGTGTGGGACATTAAATAAGTTGGTGACTTTAGGCTGTGTGTGAATGGTTTGTAAGACTTTTAGTGTATTGTATTCAATTTAGTTATGTGTTATGAAATAATGAAGGAAATGAGATGAGAGCACACTACTCCTCTCTATAGCACCAACCCTTCTCTCAGTCTCTCAATATGTATGAGAATGAAACATTGGGTTCCTTGTTGCAAATGTGCTCTACTATCAATGAAAATGGTACTAGAGGATTGTTGCCCCACACCCAAGTCAGTAAGGTGTCTGAGCCAAACATAATTAATGGTGGTTCTAAAAGGTGCCCTATACTCATCTTCACAAGCACTGGTGGCCATTGTTGGCTACTTCTTGTTGAGCCATGACATGCATGAACAACCAAAATGGAAATTTGAATCTATAAAGGTGTTAAGCATGAATCACCTCCTAGAATAAAATGAAATCTAAGATGTTGAGTGCCCTACAAATACATGAAAATCCACTTGACAGCCTCCCAATGCCTACTACTTGGGCTATGAATGAATCTACTAAACTTTAAGACCCCAAACCAAAAATATGGCCTTGTATTGCATAGATAAATCAAGAATCCCACAAGCATCTCATATACTGTGCCATCAAAAGGGTCTCCTAGATTTTGAAGACTAAGCCTAGCACCTATCTTAACTAGTGTAGCAACATACTTACAATCTTCAAGATGAAATCTTTTCACAATAGCATTTGTATATACTTTGACTATAATATGAAAATATCATCATTAGGTTGTGAAAGCTAGAAATTTCCCCAATATAAATGCAATGGGCCTATCAATTCAAATGACCTATACAATTCAACCCTTGAAGGTTGAAATCTTATCGTCATGACATAAGGAAGCAACATGTCATCAACTTAGAATATTATGACCAAAATATAATCCTAAGTCCTCTTCACATAAGACCATACAGGGTTTTCTTAAGGTTGCATACTTTATGTTCTTAATCATTTTGCACAAAACAACAAGGCTAAGATACATATAGCTCCTCGTGCAAATCACCATAAAAGAAGGAAATCTTGATGTCCAACTCATGTACATGCCACCAATGATGTGGTATTAATGCAATAATACACTGAATGGTAGCCATACAAGACATGGATGCAAAGGTCTTATAATAGGAAATACCCTTCTATTGGGCCCTTAGCAACAACAAGCCTTGCCTTATAGTGATCAATGCTACCATCCGTTGTTCTCATTAGCTTAAAAACCCACTTTGTTCTAATGGCCTTCTTTCCATGAGACAAATCTACCAAATTGTCATTCTTGAATATGGAATCATACTCATTCTGCATGGCACACATCCATTGATCGTCTTCTTTTGCTTCCTCAAAGAAATCAGGTTCCTCTTCATTGCAAGAACTGGCAATGAAGGAACAATCAATATAAGAAGTAGATGCATGATGAGAGCTTGCGTATTTCCTAGTAGGTAATGGAGTATCATATTCCTATGCACCCTCAATGGAAACATGTTCCTTCTCACTACAAGAACTGGCAATAAAGGCACAATCAATATAGGAAGTAGATGCATGATGAGAGTTTGCATATGTCTTGGTAAGTAATGGAGTTTTCTCTATCCCACAATGTTTACACCAGAACATTTTGCATATTCTTGGATGCCTATGTGGGTGCTCTTTCCTCATTCTTCAGTAATCCATACTTGCCTCATCAATAGGTTGATAGATGAGCTAATTTTTAGCCAATGGAGACTACATTGTAGCACCCTAGTGAACACCACTTTGCTCTACATATGAGTGTCCCAAATTGAGCAATGGAAAGAGAGTATCAATGATATTCTATGAGCACACATCATGTTATTTTGCATGATAAAATGGGCTGAGTTAAGTTCTTCTAAGCATCATACTTGTAGGACTTGTTGGCTCATGGTGCTTAGAAGTAACCACATCACTCGATTGGCTTCATCAGGCTAACTAGATTGTTATTGCACCTTCAACAACCTAGCTTACAGTTTATCATTACCCCTTTGAATTTCCCAACTTGCAAAGCGGTGTGACTATGGAAACTTTCCCCTATATCCATACGTTTCAAGGCTCATATGTGTTCATGAACATCTTTAAAAAACTAAGCATGCTAGTGGATGAGGTAAAGGATCTAGACAATACTATTTGTTTGCTTTTGTCCTTACCAATCAATTGCCTAGTCAATTCTGTGGGTAACAAGAGCTGCCTCTTTAATTTTTTTCACATACTAGGTTCTACTAATTATTGTTATTGTATATTCATGTACTCTATGCCTCTCCAACTTGGTTCATGCAACTCTCAATATTATACAATTGTAAAGACCTTTTTTAGAAATTCCTACCTGGACATTTGGAAAGAGAGACATTGTAAGTAAGAAGCAATCAACAAGGCATTGTCTTCTACCAAAGCAAGGTACAATAAAACTTTGTCTTGCTGCATGTGTAGTATGGTTAAGGAGGATTCTATTGTATATGGAAGTGGAGGATGAAGAACAAACTATGCCAATATATGATAATCAAATTTGCATCATCATTTCCAAAAATGTAAGTTCTCATGCATGCACCAAATATATAAAGATTTAGTATCATTATGTGTGTGACTTCATCAGGATAGAATAGACGAGTTAGTTTATCACATCCAATAGAGGAGAACGGAGTATACAACTTCTCTAAAGCACTTATATAAGATCTTTGAGTTCATCTTCATACACTTTTACTGCATATAACTCAAAAGAATCCTACATATAATTAGTAAACCTATTGCTTTTCGTACATAGTTATTCTTTTTTGTACAATAAAATCCACATTTTGCATATATTAACATAATTTGACGGTTTGTATTGCTATTTCTTCATTGTACTTGTGGATATGTTGTTATAGTTGTAGTTATGCCCTTTGAACTAGACTATGGCATCACCATAATATGTTATTAATATTTCATGCTTGCCTACATATCTGGATATATATCTTCTATTTTTTAATCATTCATATACTCATATTTGGAATATACTTCCATAATCTGATTGATATTTGTTATGTATTCTAGAGCCTTGGACAATGTATATAATGCTCATAACTTTGTTCGATAGGGCCCTAAGATATTGAAATGTTAGGCATCACTATTGGGCCTAGTATTTCCATTAGTGATGAGTAGTGTTGGGGGTAAAGGTGCCTATCCCTAGCCACCCATGTCTTAGTTACACTAATAGTACCTGTGTACCTACACACTTATACATTGCATGTGGTAGTGCCCATCATTGTCACTTCATTCTTTAATCTTTCAATGATATTTTAATAAAGGGAAGTTCGGTCACACATTGTGACTATTGGAGTTTCCACATCTTGTGTCTCTCTCTTTCTTGCTCTTGCTCCTTTCACCATAGCTTCTACTTCCACTCCATGCCTCCACTTCACGGCTTACTCCTCCCTTTAATTGGTATCACAGTCATTGCACTCGCATTGAGGACCTCAACCTAGCTTGTGGAGAAAAGCTTCAGCTCCACAGTTTCAATGGCAGACATGGATTCTTCACCCCGAGGTATGCATTGAGCTCTATCTTCTACCTAGCTTCTTTCCCCCTCCCCTCCTTTGCAACTTGTTCCATGGCATCATTCAGTTTGTTTGAGCATCTTAGAGTGTCAAGATTGTGGGAGAGAAGGAAGGGGTCTCACTTATAGCTTTCTTGCTTGCATAGTGGGGGAATACACACAAAGGTGGAGGCTGAAAACAGTTTTCCTCTTCTTAGTTGTGTAATCCAAAAGAACTGTCATACAAAGAAATAGAAGAACCCTATATATGGGTCTCAAACCAAACTCAACTAACTAAGGTGGCATACTAACTGAACCACGAACTAGAGTAGATAAGGATAGCTATCATCTAGCTATTTATAGATGGGCAGTGTACCAACCGCATCTGCAACTAACAAGTCGGTGACATAAATGCACAACGGTCACCCTGGCATATCATGAGTGGAGCTCGATATCTCAACACTCCTCCTCGAGCTCAATCCCAATTCCTATACACCAAGCAAGTCTCTGAACTTGCGCAGCTTCTCTACGCCCAATGCCTTCATGAATATGTCAGCTATCTGATCCTCTGTGCTGACATAAACTAGATCAATAAGACCTAGTAAAACCCTCTCCCGCACATAGTGATAATACACCTCAATGTGCTTTGTCCTAGCATGATATACTGGGTTATTTGCCAAGTGTATACTACTCATGTTGTCACAATAAATGACAACTGGCCCATCTGTAGGCTGATGCATATCATAAAGTAGCTTATGCAACCAAGCTACCTCACATGTAGCCATTGCTGCACCCCTGTACTCAGCCTCTGTACTCAACAAGGCAATTGTAAGCTGTTTCTTGCTGCTCCAAGTGACTGTAACACTTCCAAAAGAGAACACATATCCACTGGTAGATCGTCTATCAGAAATACTACCAGCCCAATCAGCATCAGTGTATCCATGCAACTGTATCTGAATCCCAGTCTCATAAAATAGTCCATACTGCAATGTGGACTTCACATACCTGAGTATGCATCTAGCCGCATCCAAATGCAGTTTCCTTGGAGCCTGCATAAACTGACTCACCAATCCAATAGCATAGCTCAAATCTGTCCTGGTAATAGTCATATAAATCAAACTTCCTACTATGTGTCTGTACATAGTAGGGTCTTCCAGAAGCTCACCTACATCTACGCTTAGCTTCACATTCTGCTCCAAAGGAACTATTATAGGCTTACAGCCTGTCATCCCATATTTGGACAACATGTCCAATCCATACTGCCTCTGCAAGAGCCATATCCCACTTGGTGATCTAATCACCTCAATGCCCAAGAAATAACGCAGCTCTCCCAAATCCTTCATATCAAACTTCTGCTTCAATAGCATTTTCACATGAAGGATATCTTCATCACTATCAGCTGTGATAATCAAATCATCAACATAAATGACAAGCAACATAATACCTTTCTCTGTTTTTCTCACATAAAGTGAGAAATCTGCCTTGAAAATCTGAAAGCCAATAGTGACAAGATACTGTCCTGTCTTGTCAGACCAAGCTCTAGGTGCTTGCTTCAAGCCATACAAGGCTTTCTTCAACCTGCAAACAAACTCACGATGAACAACATGCACATAACCTGGTGGCTGCTCCATATAGACCTCTTCTTGCAAATCACCATGCAAGAAGGTATTCTTTACATCCATCTGATGTAAAGACCATCCCTTTGATGCAGCCACAGCAATGACTACTCTTACGGCTGCCATCCTTGCAACCAGACTAAATGTTTCTTCATAATCAATGCCATATGTTTGTGCATATCCCTTGACTACTAATCTTGCCTTGTATCTGTTCACAGAACCATCTGCATTGTGCTTCACCTTATAAACCCACTTACAACCAATTGCATTCTTATCTTTAGGCAAAGGTACCAATTCCCATATAGCATTTGCTTCCAAAGCATCCATTTCTTCATCCATGGCTTTCTCCCATTTTTCTTTTCCCATGGCTTGTTCAAAAGAAGTGGGTTCTAGTTCCTGTATCACTTTGACTATATATGCATAGTGAATGGCTGTAAATCCATCATATTTCAGCCTATCCACAGGATACCTAGCTCTGGTAGACCTGCGCAAAGTAGGCTCACTTCCAGGTGCTCTCAAAACATCCCTGGTCTTCCTTACTCCAGGTGTAACAATAGAAGGAATACCCAACTCATCATCAATGCTATGTTCTGAGCCACTGGATTCACCATCCACATAAGAGTGACCTGCATTCACATCAAACATGGGCTGATCTACCTTCTCTTTTCCTTTTCGTGAAACCTGCATACCACTATTTGCATTGCTTTGAGGAGATTCTCCTAATCTCAATATGCCTGTCCATGGTGAAGAATGTGAACCACTAGTAGAGGACACTCCAGGTCCACTAATATTTTGTGACTGCTACTGTGAAATCTGTGCAGCATTACCATTTTGTGTATCTACATCATCAATCACATTTACTGGTTTATACCAGCTACTCATCTCATCAAAAACAACATCTCTACTCACTGTAAACTTACGAATAGAGGGGTTATAGCATATATATCCTTTTTGCTTGTAGAGAGTAACCAATAAAGATGTACTTCTTAGCTTTTGGATCCCACTTGGATCTCAACTCATCTGGCACATGAACATAGGCAATGCAACAAAAAATTTTCAAATGAGAAATATCTGGTTTTCTACCAGTATACCTCTCCTCTGGAGTCATCCCATGTATTGCTGCAGTGGACCCTGTTCATTATGTAGATTGCTGTAGCAACTGCTTCAGTCCAATAAAAATCTAGCAGGTCTTTTTCGTTGAGCATGGCGCGAGACACCTCTCCAATATGCCTATTTTTCCTTTCTGCAATTCCATTTTGTTGTGGGATATGACTGCATGAATATTGCTGCTTTATGCCATACTCCTGCAGGAACCTTGCAAACTCATTTGAGAGGTACTCTCCCCCTCCATCTGACCTTAGGCATTTTATTTACAGGCCTATTTCTTTTTCAACCATAGCTTTAAGAGTTTTGAAATGCCTGAACACTTCACTTTTTTTTTTCATAAAATACACCCACACTTTTCTGCTATAGTCATCAATAAAAGTGACAAAATAATGACAGCCTCCAATAGATGCAGCTTTAGTAGTCCACACATCAGAGTGGATTAATTCCAATGGCTTCTTACTCTCTTGAACATGTCTAGGAAATGGTTTCCTTGCCTGTTTTCCAAATTGACAGGCTTCACATACCTTATGCATTTCTGCAACCTTGAATTTAGGCAATCCTGCAACAATATTTTGGGCCTGCATTGATTTAAGTCGTTGTACATTAACATGACCAATGCGTTTATGCCAGATATCAATATCTGCAACTACACCGGTCCCATGTGCAAACATTGCTGCACTCAATTCAGGCATGTCTGCATTCAACGTAAACATTCTGTCCTTCTTCTTTGCTTTTGCTATCAAACGACCTTTATTTTTCATATCCTCAACAAAGCATCCATGAGGATTAAATTTGACCTGCAAGCCCTGCTCAACCATTTGACCAACAGATTGGTGATATTCGGGACATGAAATACATCTGACAGGTATTTTTGTTTCCCATCCTGCATAGACAAAGGAATTTTTCCAATCTGCACAATAGGATGTGCAGTATCATCACCAGTCTCCACAAATCCTGGTTTTTCCATTTTCCTTGCATCTTCCATCCATTCTGCATGACCTGTCATGTGGTTTGATGCACCTGAGTCAACATACCACACATCGTTGCTTTCTTCTGCACTTGTCACAGAATTGTTCATGTGCTACACCATAAACAAATGCTCATTTCTGTCTCACCCTGTCTACTAGAAGATGCATAATTCCCTTGTTGCAATTTTCCATTCATGATGTCATTCTGCTTTTTATAGCAATCTTTAGCCATATGAACCATTTTACCACAGTAGTAGCATTCAACATTGTTGTTTGCATTTTGGTCTCTTTGCCATCCACCACGACCTCTTTGGCTCCCCCTGCCTCTAGAGTTACCACGTCCTCCTCCATAGGACTGGTTTTCTTGAGTTTTCTGCGTATTCTGATTTCTACCACAACCTCTAGATCGGCCTCCTCTACCTCTGCCTCTACCTCTTCCAGCATTTGAGTAGAAGACAGTTTCTTTTGAAGTTCCTCCTGAAGAAGATGCACCACCATTTCTTTGCTCCTCAGAAATTGGAAGAGCAATCAACTCCTCAAAATCAGGAAATCTTTCATGGACAGAAATGGATGTTCGGAACTGTGCATAATCCTTTCGTAGACCATTCAAGGTCACGGAAACTAAATCATCATCTTCCACTGGCGACCCAATGGAAGCAAGTGCATCTACAATCTTCTTCACCTTCATGTGGTAGTCATTGATGCTCATACTTTCTCTTTGCACATTGTGCAACTCTTGCTTGAGTTGCATTTTCCTGGCTTGCATATTTGTGCTATACATTTTTGACAAAGTATCCCATGCCTCCTTTGGCATACTTGCATCCTGAATATGCACAATCATAGAGTCTGAAATACTGATAGACAGCCAATACATAACTTTTCTGGTTCTCTCATGCCATCCTTTAAATGCTTGCATTTGCTGTTGATTGGGAACATCAGGAAGAACTGGTTCTTCATTTCTTGCAACAAATTCCCAATATCCTTTTCCCATAAGGAAATTCGTCATTCTAAACTTCCATGCTTGGAAGTTGTTCTTGTCAAGCTTTTCAGTGACAATCTATGAAAGAGAATCAGACGCCATTACAAAACACTGCAAAAATTCTATCACTGTAAAAAACACAGCTTCTGCCTCACACCGGTAAATCTGCAAAAGTGACAAAAGTAGTATTTGACCACACAGTCACTTCCTAGTGACGATTTTGCATCAACAGGAAACAAGGATGATTCTATAACTCCCAATGTCTTTGTGCACAGGCATACGATGCAATTTCTACGGTAACTTTTCACCAACCTGTAGAAAAGTGGTCGCACAGCATAAAACATGGCCTTTTCTTGAGTGTGTGCAGAAAACTTCCGCCTCCAAAACAGGCCCCGAAATGGCCTCAAATCAAAAAAACAGAGCAACCATAGGCTAAAGCCCTCTCCCGTAGCATATACTGCCCTCTTGCTACACCGTGAAGGGCGTCTCAATCTGAGACAATGCACTCTTGCACTTTCCGGCTGTGCTACCTACTACAGAGACTTACTCCCAAAACAGAAAAATGAAAGCAACACTGGTCCTCTTACCAGAACACCGCAAATTTGGCTTGCTTTCTTGAGCTCCTTACCACGAACAAGGCTCTGATACCATGTCAAGATTGTGGGAGAGAAGGAAGGAGTCTCACTTGTAGCTTTCTTGCTTGCATAATGGGGGAATACACACAAAGGTGGAGGCTGAAAACAATTTTCCTCTTCTTAGTTGTGTAAGCCAAAAGAACTCTCATACAAAGAAATAGAAGAACCCTATATATGGGTCTCAAACCAAACTCAACTAATTAAGGTGGCATACTAACTGAACTACGAACTAGAGTAGATAAGGATAGCTGTCATCTAGCTATTATTCATGGGTGGTGTACCAACCGCATCTGCAACTAACAAGTCGGTGACATAAATGCACAATGGTCACCCAGGCATATCACGAGTGGAGCTCGATATCTCAACATAGAGTGCTCCCTAGGCCTCAATACTAGCAGCAACATGAGTAGCAACAATAGAGTGAATTTCACTTGTTGCTACTGCCCACTCCTTGACAATTTTAGCTCCATCCTCTACCTCGTGGTACTCCTCCTAGCTCTTGGAAATATTTGAAATATTCCATGACATCTTTGGTATGAGTTTTGGCATCACTTGGAGCTCTTGTATCAGCCATCGATTCATAGTTTCTGATAGCTTCTATCATACAGTTCATGACAACACTTCATTCATTGTTTGGAGGTTACTTATGCTTCCCGAGATGTCTATTTAATGCTGGATCATCTGCGGATGTTATGCCAATGTATTGGAATACTATGGGATTGATTTGAGCATTCTTTTTCTTAGTTTTACAAAGTTTTTCTACTGCTCTAATAACCAAGGTTGAAGCTCATTTAATAAGTGAAATACATGCCTATTGCTCTCGAGTGCTCATCAACTACTTGGGTTGATGTACCAATGATTATGGTTCATATTATATGGTAAGTTATGCTTTGGGATGGCCTTGAGATTGGAGCTTTGAATCTTGACATTGATTGTCATTTACTATTATGTGTTATTTGATGCTCCAATAAGTGCTTTGCAAGTTACTTAGGTCGGATGCTCCCATATATATACTACTTGGATCTTGGATATATGGATACCTTCCACATGATGTTTTGAGCTTTGTTTGCTCATTTGGAATTTGACTTTCATTCCAATGGGAGCCACTTCTTGATATTTGGATATTAAATTGAGCATTTGGTTACCAATTGAGCGTGAGGATCTTACAGTGACACTGTGGAACTTGGTGACATATACAAGCTCTTGTCATGCTTTATGTATGCAGTTGATGCTTAGTGGACTGATCTGACATTACCTTCGGACCATGTACATGCTCTTTTCATGATTTATGTATGTAGTTGATGCTTAATGGGCTGATCTGACATTACCTTTGGGCCAACACCTATCTTGATCATGATGTTCTCAATGATCTATACATCTTGGTTGGTTATGTACTCAGCTTTTATTACATTGCTAAGTCCATTGTGTCTCTAGTTGGTCTCTTTTGTTACCCATGAGACCCACTCTATGCATGATGGTTATGCCTATGGGATGAATCTTAGTCTAATACACTGATCCTTTGACAATTCTCAATGTCAATCACATATTCACTCACCGTTAGTTAGAGCTATTTCTTGGTAGTTGTAGTTGATTTTCCCTCTTTCGCATTGATTTCTTACTAATGTACTTCATCTTTAGCATGTTGTAATTGCAATTTACTACATTGTTTATGTGAGTATTTATCTTCATTTGATAGTTCTTTGCCTTGACCTTGTAGATAGTTCATTACTTGGTCAGTACCCCTTATTTTCAACTTGATCTGGTAGTTGTACAACCTACCTTGATCATTTGTGCACTTGTTTGCCTTCATTATGGTCTGTGCGCTTGAATGATAGTGCTATCTTTATTATTGACAAGTTAGATGGCACTAACTACAACTACTAGAACACCCAAATTTTGCTAGTTTTAGTGCAAAAAATGCAAGTTAATTAGATCTTTGAAGCATAAGGATGTCAAGTCCAAACTTATTGATGGAGAGGATTGGGCTGAATTAGATGAGTTATGTAAGTCAACCATCATATTATCCCTCTTTAAGCCAGTGTTCTATAATGTTGTCTGTGATGGGTAGTCCACAAAGAGATTATGGAAAAAGCTTCACAATGTCTATGACAACAGAGCCCCACTTGTCAAATATATTAGTTGAAGCAACTCATGGACCTTTGCATGAAGGAGGGAACTTCTATGTTAGCTCACTTAAATGAGTTTCGTTCTATTATCACTCATTTGTCTTCGTAGGGGGTTGAATTCAAGGGCACTCTTCTTCCCTTGTTCCTTTTAGTTACACTATTGATGGGACCTCAAATGGGTCAGCACTGGCTATGGCACTAGCCGGACCTCATGCTCATAACTGACAAACATACCCTCACGGCCTCGCGGGCCAGGAGCATCAATCTGCTGCTAAAGGACGAACTATCCTAAAGGCTAATCTATGCATTTATATTTTTATAATTTTGTAGTCCAATGTTTCCCTTTCTATAAACTCCACAGAGGGAGAACCCATACACATTGGCAATAAATACTACGATAATCACATACATTGGAGGCAACCACTCGGTGGAAACACCGCGGCCCCACTGCAGCTCTCCTACATCGCAGGGATTAGCCCCTTGATGCGCTGCTCAACATATAGAACGAATCCACAAACTCCACTCTTTCATTTTAAAGTACTCCAGGAGATACCATGTGTCCTTACCAAATAATCCCCTAAAAATGAACGTCTATCCTACGGCTTAGGATGCCTTTCCACACTCAAGCATGGGTCATTGTCATTGAAAACAGGTGCTATGCATCCAGTCTTTTTATTCCGACACCATGGTTGACATGCACATGCAAAGTGAATGATCCTAAAGTGCTCAAACATAATTTTAAATCAGAAACATGTGGTGCACAACCAGGCTTTCCAATACATTTCACTAACCCGTTGCGGCGATGTAAGGATAGCACTGAGATAACACTCGTGCTACTATCCTCTTAATTAAAATACCACAAACTCTATGTCATGATATGCATAAAAAAATCAGCAATAATCGACACACAAATCACACCATTCAAACATCCCAACCCCCTACATTTAGGTATTGCTTTCGTTGCATAGGTATAGAGGTTCAAAAAAGCGATAAATCACAAACTTTGACAAAGAGATAGGGAAAACTAAGGCTAACCCTCATGCTTTGCCACTACCATACATCCACAAACAATCATTATATTTTTTCCTATTTTTATAAGACGTATTTCTATTTTTTCCCTTATTTTTCACATTTTCTTGATTTATTTAGCAATAAAATATGCTATTTTTTGGCTTTTCTTGTTCCAATCACTTCAACATATTAACATTCAATTTATCTTCCATTTTTTCCCCATGGGAACTCCTTTTACCTACTCGAAACGGAAAAACTACAATTTTACCGCTTAAAAACCGCATTTCGGGTTCACGGGAATTAAATAGACCATGTAAATCATTGCAAAATCAAATTTTTTTGATAAGCAACAATTACTCATGTTGAAACTAGCACTCAAACAAATTTTCATCCAATAAGAACATAATTATCATCATAAACTATCAAAAATCCTTCATTTTCTTCATAAAAATGGTCATACCGTGTTTTTTCGTAACTTGAGATGCCTTGAATGATTGCATAACCAGTAGACGGAGCCTCCATTGATCTCAATCCAATGCTGTACATCAATCTTCAGCATCTTCATCAATCTCCATCACCATTTCCTTCATTCTCCCTCCCCCGATTCCGTCTTCAAGATGATACACATGAACAGCCCATAGGGAAGAGAGAGAAGGAGGAGAGAGAAAGACTAGATTTTGTCTTCATCCAAATAGCCATATCTCGTGCGAAGACCGGCGATAGAGTCAGCCAAGAGGGAGAAGTTGAGGCCCAATGTCTGATTCATGGGTTGCATTCAGCCCCAAAATCGATTGGGGGGGATGATGGCACATTTTTCGGCGCCTATTTCTTCACGCCATGCTCCACGAAATCTTTATGTTTTTGTTCATAAAAATTGGGAGGGGAAGGGGGGAGGGGGGGGGGGGGCTTAAAAGGTCCCAAAGGGCAACCCCCCTTTGGCCCTCTCAATGTCCACCTTTTCAAATCTTGGCCAATTTTTGGCCTCTTCCTCGTCCGGGCTCCATTTCAGCCTCTGAAAAATCCTGCGCATCCATCTCGGCATCCCGCACTGAGTGGCAGCTCCCAAAATCCCGTATTGATAGTCGAAAAAATTATCAAAAATCCACAAGTGTCGCTCGGGCGCCTTTTAAAAGTCGTCTTTCACTTCGTGCTTAAAATCGTCCTAGTTGCAACCATCGCCTTCGATGTTAAATATTTTTTCCCTAAATTCTAGATTTTTTGGAAAATTTTAGGCACATCCCAGGCTCAAAACTCTGCTCTCATTGGTGACCAAGGGATAGGGCAACTCAGCCCGTCGAATCCCACAACAGATCTGCACAAAATAACCAAAGAAAGCATCAAGTTGATACAAAATAAATACATATTAAAACACAGCACAATGTGCACCCTACCCCCTGACAAAACCAAGGCACCCTACCAAGCCTTCGCAAGGTGGTGATCAACTGCTTATAAATTTTCATTTCTTTTCTTTTCTATTTTTATAGGGGTTAGAACCCCTTTTTACACACCTTTATATATATCTATTGTCTTTGAGATATTCAGGGTTTTTTCCTCTCTAGAAAGCATCAAGTTGATACAAAATAAATACATATTAAAACACAGCACAATGTGCACCCTACCCCCTGACAAAACCAAGGCACCCTACCAAGCCTTCGCAAGGTGGTGATCAACTGCTTATAAATTTTTCTTTCTTTTCTTTTCTATTTTTATAGGGGTTAGAACCCCTTTTTACACACCTTTATATATATCTATTGTCTTTGAGATATTCAGGGTTTTTTCCTCTCTATCATCATCATTTTTCCCTCCGACAGGCTTCTCTAACTGCCTCACAACTAACAAGAACTCCTAGAACGGCTGCCTAGCAGGCTAGCAGAATAGGGTCACTAAGACTACCTTCTAAAATAGGCCTTTCGATGACTGGCAATGTCTTTATAAGAGGCAACGACTACTCAGTCCTCCCTCAGACATACCTAACCTAAACTTGGGACTTCATGCCTTGGACGTCGGTTCCCAACAAGAAAAGAAAATCCCCTACAAGTACACAGACACATATGCATAAAAACCACGGTACTCGTAAAGGAGAAATATCGCCTGGATAGGGCCACGAGAAGTCTCCACACGACATAGGCTCCTTCCAAGCTCTTCTTTGAACATGTCTAGCACAGAACTAAAACAAAAAACCATTAACCGTGCCTGTACTAAACAGACGACTGGCCCTCTTGGCCTAATGAAATAAAGTATTTCACTAAAAAAACGGATTGGTCCTCTTGGCCTAATGAAATAAAACAGAATAGCACCTACACATCCCTCCCCGAAATAGCACAGATATACAATAATATGCTCCTTTCCAAGGAGGAAAAATAGGGCTCACAGCCCTAAGCTAAATGCATAAGATTATGACCCATCCCTCCTGCATATATAGCAAGAGGCGTACGCATAACATGTTGTCTAATCAGCCTATGGGTCCAGGATAACAACGTTATATGGTTCTTAGCTACTCTTTGCATCAGCCATATCAACCATTGCCTGCCATATATATTGCATGCTCTGATAACATTCCCCACAAAAGACCGGGTCCTGTCTCATTATTGATAGCAATATCCAAACTAGGACCACAGTTGAAGAAAATATCTTCTTCATAAGCAAGATTTGCAAGGGAATCTGCAAACTGATTCTAGTAACGTGGAATCAGCTGAAGAGACACTCTCTCAAACTCCTCAAGTAGGGTCATGGCAGTTCGATGATACATACAAAGAATGGGATTTCGCACTATGTATGTCCCATCTAGCTTATTCAAGATCAACTGGGAATCCCCTTTTACTAAGAACCGCCGAATACCACCTTGCTTGGCAATATGCATTCCCATAATCAAGGCTTTATACTCCGCCATATTGTTAGTGAATCCTACCCCGAGATAAGTAGCTAACTTTATTGTAACTCTACGTCGGGGGTCTTGGATTACTACTCCAACACTCCCTTTTTTATAAGGGCCCCTAGACGCTCCGTCAAAATATAATGTGTACATCCACAATGGGTTTACACAACCTGCCATCACGAACTCCTCTATTCGTAATTATGATAGTCAAAATTTAACATGTTTAGGATGAACTGACGGCTCCATCCCACCTTCATTAAACTCAACAGGGATACTTGTCAACATTCGTAAGCAGTGATTACAGGAGACTTTGATCTCCCACACAAAGGTTCCGTCTTCCTGCTTAATCACTTTGTATCCGTTGTTCCACCAGATAAGTTTCCCCTGATGGTATCTCTGCTCCAGATATGGGTGCTCCAAACAAGGAATTAACCGTCCCATCAACCAGCTTTAAGCTCTTTTGCAGGTCTCAAATCAGCCTGAGCATGGACCTGCAATGCATTTTCCCGTATTAGCATACTTAGAAATAATAAGGTTTAATCTTATTAAGATTAACCTTATTTTTAAATTCTACTCCCTGCAAATCAGCTAGTAAAGCCGTAGACCTATTTTTCCCTAGCCTAACAATCTTGTAGGGGCCATCCCATCTAGGTTCCAGCTTCCCTGGAAACAACTCCCTATGCGCATCCTAGTATAGAACTAATTGCTCTTTTTTAAAGGCATACTTCTTTGCTTTAAAGTCATGCAACTGCTTCATCCGACATTTAGTTACCTCATGGTGTAATAAGCTCAGCAATTTCAGTTCATCCAGGTGGGCTATGGTCGTGAAACGTTCAAAGAGTGCATCCTCATCTCCCAAAGAGTGGTTAATTGCAAACCATATGGTTGGCAACTCGATTTCAAGGGGTAACACACACTCTTCCCCATCAACTAATTTAAATGGAGTATGGCCGGTAGCTCGCTTGAACGTTGTATTGTATGCCCATACTGCCACATACAACTTCCTGTCCCAGTCTCGTTTCTTCTCACAGACTATTTTAGACAAGATATCCACAGGTTGCTTATTAGTACTTTTGACTTGCACGTTGGCTTGCGGATTATAGGGGGTCGTTTTGTTATGCTTGATTTGCCAAGCTTCAGTCAGGCTTTTGATCACTTTATTCAAAAAATGGGTTCCACGATCCGACACTAGTTCCTTCGGTGGACCGAAATGGCAGATAATCTGCTCTAAAAGAAAACTTGCAGTCTCTTTTGCATTGTCCTGCCTCGTCACCTGCGCTTTTGACCATTTCGTAAAATAATCAGTTGCTACTATAATGTACCTCTTCTGAGTAGTAGACGACGGGGTGATAGGACCCACAAAATCAGTACCCCACTTCTCAAATGGAAGGATAGCCATGATAGGTGTAAGTGGGTGTTTCCTATTCTCTATGCTATCATGTCTTTGACATGTATCACATCTCTTAACTTACTCAAAGGAATCTTGGAAGATGGACGGCCACCAATATCCAGCTCTTAAAGCTTTCTGTGCCGCCGTCAACCGTCCAGTGAAGTGCCCTCCACATGCAGAGTCATGGCACTCTTCCAAGATGAAAGGAACCTTGTCAGGCATCACACGTCGGCGATAGATATCATCAACAACCTGCCGATATAGTGTTCATGCGATCAAGGAAAACTTCAAAGCCTGTTGTCTGATTTTCCTCTTTTCTGATTTTGATAAACCAAATCCAGTCTCTCCCGTTGATAGATAATGCGTGATAGCAGCATACCAAGATGGGATAGAAGCTGTATCAATTTTAAACATTTCTTCAATATCGCTTCCTTTAGCCTCTTTCGGGTCCCCGAAATCCACAAGGCATTCCACAATACCCTGTAACCTCGGTGGCTTACTCTTAATCTCATAATCGAACTCCTGCAAAGTGATTAACCACTTTGCCAAACGATCAGGCAGTTGTAGCTTCTAAGCCCTTCCGCCTTCGTATAGAAAACTACCTTCTCATAGAGGATGTAGTGCCTGAATTTTTTAGTCGCAAAGACCATCGCAAGGCACAACTTCTCCATGTAGGTATAGTTAATTTCTGATATGCCCAATTTTCAACTAGCAAAAGCTATCGGATGATACCACTTTTCCTCCGAGATTTGGGCTAAACAACAGACAGCTGATACTATGCATGGTGGCTGCTGAAAATATGTAAAATACCTCACCTCTTTTAGGTGCTTTTAAATCTGGTGCTTTTACTAGCTCTTGTTTCACATCCTCGAAAGCTACCTTACAAGGGTCACTCCATACAAATAGACAGCTAAAGGATAATAAGTTTGTTAGTGGCAACGTCCTTTTTGCCAAGGCATTTATAAACCTCTGATAGTACCCTATCGATGACAGAAAGCTATGTACCTCTTTCGGAGTTCGTGGTGGACTCATAGAGACTATAACCTTGATCTTTTTAGGGTCAGTTGCGATCCCTATTGAACTAACCACATGGCCTAACAATAGCCCATAAGGCACTCCAAAGACACACTTCCATGGGTTAAGAGCGATACAAAATTTTCTGTAGCGCTCAAAGCACTTTCTTAAGATAATCAACATACTTTCCCTTACAGTGGGCTACCCCCAGGTCATCGATAAATACTTTCAACTCATCTGGGAAGATGTCACCAAAGGTCTTGTCTGCTATTCGTTGCGATGATCCAGGTGCATTGCACAATCCAAAGGCCATCACATGGTACGCAAAAGTACCAAAGATAGTAATGAAAGTTGTTTTCAACTTGTCCTCTTCTACAATTGCCATTTGGTTGTATCTCGCAAAGCAATCCATAAATGAATATATTTCCCTACCCGCTAATTGATCCAAAATCTGCTCAATAAATGGCAACGGGTAGTAATCTTTAACCGTCTGCTTATTCAGCTCTCTAAAATCTACACATAGTCAGATTTGGTTGTTTTTCTTCTTCCTGATGACAACTGGTGAACATCATTCTGTGTGCTGTACAGGGAAGATTAAACCAGCTTTTCGTAACTTCTGTAACTCCTAAAACAACCCGTCCCTAAATTCAAAAGGCATACACCTTACTTTTTGATGTACAGGACGACTGCCTTCTTTTACAAGAATAGTATGAACAGCCAGGCTGGGAGAAATGCCTCTCAGCTCATCATAACTCCAAGCAAAGATGCCGTAGAATTCTTGAATCAAGGACACATAGTCCTCCCTTTGTGCTGAACTGAGCATGGAACCTAATTTAATTGGTCGCGAATCATTCGACGTGCCAAGGTCCAACTCAATCACATCCGCGTCTCTTATCCTATCTTGAGGCTCTATCGGCTCATTTAGAGTTATTTGATAAATATCCTCTGTAGTGGACCCCTCTCTAGATTCATCAGTGGATGATGTCTCACTACCAAATGGATCATCTGTTGTTTCTAATTCAGTAGAGGATAAAGGAGCTCTCTCACTTTGAGGAGACTCAGGGTAAGCATCGACTATTACTCGATTAGCACCTCTACCTAGAACCACTCGACCGGCGGGTATATCGACTTGACAGTCTGTTCGTAAGATCCAAGGCCTGCCTAGCAAGACTCGATAGCTCGGATGTCCTGCAAATCTTATCACCCTAAAGTCCAAGAAGCATTCTACACTTGTAACTGTAACATGGACTTTAGTAATGCAACCTTCTGGTTGCCTTAGACTATCATCAACCATTCTAAGAAGGGTGGAGCTATCTTTTTGGATGCCTAGACCCAACCTCTCCATCAACTCTGAACTCATGATATTGACAGAGGACCCAGTGTCTATGATAGCATGCTCTACTAATATTCCATCAACATATGCTGGAACTCTAGGGCAATTCTTTTCAGCATGATCAAACCAATCTTCCCCTACTCATGCTATGCCCAAAGGTTCTACAATATACCCAATATGCAGGATCTTCTTAAATTCCTTGCAGACTCTTGGAGATAATTTAATCAACTGTAAGAGGTTTACATCTGTTTTGACTTCGCAAAGGGAACTTGCTAAATCAAAATCATGATAGGTATCCAACACTCTCTTTTCTCGCCAAACCATTCTTTCTTTTTAAACTTAATGTGTGTGTGTGTGTGTGTGTGTGTGTGTGAGAGAGAGAGAGAGAGAGAGAGAGAGAGAGAGAGAGAGAGAGAGAGAGAGAGAGAGAGAGAGAGAGAGAGAGAGAGAGAGAGAGAGAGAGAGAGAGAGAGAGAGAGAGAGAATCTAGAAAAAAAGAATTATTAGGCTTAATTAAAGGGACATTAAGCTTAAGGGGACCCCCAAGGGAGCTGCCTAAAAGCAACACCCCCTCCCCATGAGTAGTAACACCCCAATTTTTCTAATTAGATTTAAAAAATAAATCCCCCCTCCCCTCTCTCTTTTTTCAAGAAGGGAAAATTAAGTTAAAAACATTGCACTAAATCAATTGATATTTGTCTTTCTTCTAAACCTAACTTAAAAACAACGATTCCTCCTTACCTAAGAAAACTAAAAGAGTCCCTCATTGCTGAAACTTTGTATAAAGATGAACCCCTCTCCCCCCTTCTAGAATTTATTTAAAGGAAGGCCTTCCCTTCATAATATCATCTCATTAAAAAATAAATATGATTAAGATATACTATTTTGTTTTTATAAATAATTTGTATTATTTAAATTTATCGATAAATTTCTTTAATTAAAAAATAAGTCTTATTTTATTTACTTTAGAATTTTACTTATTAATTCATTTTTAAATAGAAAATATAGTTAAAATTATATCAAAAATTCTAAAAAATTAACAGTTCAAAGTTAAAAATATATTTAATTGGTTTAAAAATCATAGTTACTTTTGTAATAATTAAAAGAGAATTAGAAAGTTAAAATAAAGTTTAAAAATTATTAGATTAATAACTAACAATTAGTTATGGTTAAGAAATTAGTTGAATTACTTAAAAATATTTAGATAATTAAGAAAATTTATATTTTTACACTATAAATTATTTAAAAATTTCTAAACTTGTTTATAAAATCTCTATGTAATTTTTGTTTAGCTAAGTCATTAGATAGTCAACAAAAAAATGAACATCTTATTACCTAACTTAGAAATCTTGTCAGGAAAAGTTATATTTTTGTAAGTGGTGTTTTTACTTTCAATTTAGTAAAGAAAAAAAAAGTGCAATGATTCATAAATTATCCCTTTTGTGTTTCTCTTTTAAAAAGAATTAATTTGGATCCCTTATTATTTTATTAACATGCATTCACATGCACAAAACATTAGAGTGTGTTTACACGCATGGAATATTAAAGTGCTTCACGCACACGGGATGTTAAAAGTGCATTCACATACATGATATAAAACTCAACTTTATCATCATGTGGAAGTCTAGTTGATTCATTGTTTGGAAAAGAATGCTTGTTGGAAAATGAAAATGGATTGTGATTGTATTGAACACTAAAAAAATATTCTAATTATATCCATGCTTCCAACAACCGGATGAGATTGAGGTGTAATGCCATCCTCATGGCCACCTCAAACACTCTTCACCTAGAGTATATATACACTACCTAAGATAACCAACCACCACTTGGTTACATTTGGTCTCCCCCATAAATGGAGGTTCTCCCTTTTACGGAGAGTAAGAACCAGTGTGGCTTTGGTATGAGATTGTAATCTCAATCCTAGTCCTAGGATAGGGAAGGAGACCTACATAAGCCCAACATGGTTGAGTGTTGGAAGGCTCGAGATGAACAAGGCAAGGGTGGTAACCTGGTTTATGGGTTGATTCGCTCCTTAGAGCAATTTCTAAATGTGATAATAATATAAACTACTCGTTTTTTGGTTCTCACCACTACACTAACCTTGTCAGTCTTCTTAGACTGGTTAATAACCTTCTATGTGCATGCCAATGCTTCTAAGTTCATTGTAGAAGTGGTATTGTGCCAACCTAGAGAACACAGCATAAACTTCCCAATGAGCTTCCCAAGCAGACAGGTCACACATGCTAAAATGAACTATTCAACCACTAAGTAAAAAGGTCTAGGAATAATTTTTGTGATTTTTCCATTATCTATTGGCAACACATTTTGCATTCTTTGTTTGCATCTTGTTACCAAACCCAACGCAATTGGAAGTATTATTTATTATATTCAAATTAAAAATTGTGTTGTTTTTTACAACAATAAATGCCATTATATGGTAGACCCTATGTCACAACTAACCAAATGAGAACTTGTAGGGAAAGGAATCATGTATGATTTTTCATATTCCCATTTGTTTATTATTACAGAGGAGAGAAAGAAGGGAAAACAAAGAGCCAACCCTTCTGCTTATAAGGTATAGTCTTACACCAACCACCTAAAATAGTGCTTAACTAGTTCTAAGACTCGATGCTAGGAATGGTCACATTTCTCAACCCTTTTTCTAATTCCAGAAAAGCCACTTGGCTAATTAGGTCCACCCAACCATAGAACAATTTCATCAGGAAGATTGTCCTCCTATTTCTCATAAACTGACATGGTGTATTTTTTAGTATTTAAGCATGCATGCTACTCACGTTTTGAGGACACATAAAAACGACTTCTTTAATTACTCTTGCGCATGTTATTTGTCATGCCTTTAAAATACAAACACTAAAATAGCAAGTGTTACTTCCAATCTAGATAGCAATAAGGCACCTAAGGCAACATTACTCTTTTCAACTAGAGCCATGTCTAATGGTCATCTACTTAGAATCTCTTATAGGGAGAGTGAGGTTGTTTGATGGCCCCATCTCATCCACATCTTCTTTAGTTTTTGGTTCTCTAGCCAAGTCTAGAATTCACAAAATTGGCCTCCTTTTTGCATTTATCCAATTGTTGCAATTGTGTAGACTTGGTTCCTTGTTTCAAGAGGTACCTACTTAGTCTCCCTTCTACTTCTACATCTTTTAGCATATCCTCCACTAGATTCCCTATGTGCTCCACCCTTGCATGTTGGTCAAACTATGTGATTAACTATTGGATATCCAACAATAACTTATTAGGATTAAAGTCTAGGTTTCCCACGTTTGAGCATGGGCATGATCTTGTTCCAAGTTCCTTTTAGTCAATTAAGGTTTTTATGAGATTAATGAGCTCAAGCAATGGGATGGAGGTGGCGATGTGACCTTGTAAAGGAAGACATGCCTTACCCTATCAAAATGAGAATTAAGCAATCTTAATCACTAGAGGTTTGGGGGGTTGCATCACTGCCCTCACTGGAAAGTACACTCCATGTACTCCTATGTTTTGTTTAATGACGGTTTCTTCTCATTTCAATACTATCAAATATTACTTTTGCTACACTTCCTTGGTGTTTAGTTAGATCTCACATGTGTTCGCTTAATGATGTTTCTATGGTGAGTTTGTGTTAGCCTATATTTTTTGGTTTCACTTAGGTCATGATATCCACGTTTGGTTTGGGTTTGTTTTCTCATTATTCAACCCTCTTATGTGTGCAAGTGTCACAACAATCAATACTTTAGGACTTGATGGCAAGAGGAAACTCTTCTTATTGAGCAAGGGTTACAACCATCTAGATCATGAAAGGTGGTGCAAGATCATATAGGGCTTTTGTGGAAACTTACTTGGGATCAATGGATCCTAATGTCTCCAAGTCCTTTGATGTCAATCCTTCTATAGTCAACTTCTGCCTGATCTATTGGTTTGTATATTAAGATCTAGGTCCTAGTGCATTGTCTAATCCTAAGTGACCTAGATCATTATGGGATGCCTAATTTGGCGGTGTATTTACAAGGTTGGTTTTAGATAGTGGACTTAATTTTAGTCCAGTGAAATCGAGTGTGCCAAGATGTGTATAGGGTGTAGTTCTGATGCACAGATCGGATGCTATATGTGTAAGGTCCCCAAGAACAAAAGAACTCTACTTTTGCACAAAAAAACAAGAGAGAAGAATTGCACGACATGAAGCAAAAGACTAATTGGGTACAATCTCCCCCCATGCCTTGTGTAAGCGCTCCACAAAGCATGTATTTGATATATTATTCATCTCCAAGCTCAAAAAATAGCCTAATTTACAATTAGCACGCTTTAGATTTTGTGTTTGCTTTTGTCCAACTAAAGAATACAGCGATTGGGTGCCCAAAGAGTTGGGCTGTGCCCAAATACAATGTCCAATAACAAATATTTAAATCGTGTGCCCATGCACATACAAAATAATAAATAAATGTCAGACGCTTCAATAAATAAGCATGTCAAAATAAATATTGGCGCCACGACTAAGATGCGCATCCATCAAAATGATAATTTCTTCTAAATAACTTGAATACATGCTATCACCCAGTGCTTCCCAACGCCACTGTTGCCTGATCTACATGTCAACTAAAGCATTCACAATTATTAGAAAATAATAAAATTAAACCGACAAAAGTGAATACCTAGCAATTTTCAGCTACAAAATAAATAAATTGGTTAGAACTCAATCCTAACCTTAATTTATTGTGAGTGCGTACTCTAAACTCATAAACGTCCATTAATTTAAATATGTATTTTGCGGAATCACCCGCTATGGAATCACCCACTTGCACATTAAATTAACGAGACGCTCAAAAAGGACATGCATCCCCATCAACTTTTCGCACAAGGAATCCACCTTGTGTATGAGCCCCGGCAATAAATATAATTTTATGGAATCCACCACAAAACCTCACAAAATCCACCATGGAATATGCCTCCTGGCATCAAGTTGAGGGAATGACTAGGGGCTTACAAGAGAGTGTGTGGCTTGTGTAGCTAAGCTTTTGTATCTGAGTTTGAGGAGTGAGTTAATATATGGGTTGCATAATTGTGCCTTAGTCTCTAGTATTAGCGGCCTAAACTAAGGGGTGTTTATGGTTGGGCTTACCTTGGGTTGCATATAAGGCACAAAAAATGGCAAGAAGGGGGTGGTAATGTGTAGTGAATGCATCTTAAGGATATAGCAATAAGTTAGAACCTAATGGGAGGATATTGTGTGGGTGTATACGCTAGTAGTGATAACTTCCTAGCCCTAATGTAAGAGGATCAAACTAACAATAGTTGTTAGGGTTGTGGGTGAATCTCTCTTAGGATCTACAAAAACTAGGAAAAATTATGAGCCTAGGATGTGTGCATTTATGTACCTAGGTTAGTGATGCAATCTCTCCTTGCCCAAACATAGTTTTCTTCCATGAATGGGCTGTAGCTTCTCTCTCCTTGATCAATGCAGTTTGCATCCCTCTTGTATGTGTGTTGAGACCCTATGAGTTTCTTATGGTAGTTGGAGCCTTTGTGAGATTAAGGAAAATTTAATGAAACTAGACATTCCAATCAAGATGTGGATGAAGGGTTGTCTCTATGGGACTCCTTACAATGAGATCTTAGTCGCTTGTGTTTCCTTTTTGCTACTTCAACTATCCAATTGGGTGTGTCTTCAACACTTCAAGGTATAAAAAGATTGTGGGTGTAACTTGAAGTGACTATATCTCAAGGTAGTGTAATGTAACTAGATCTAATCCAATGTGTTGGCCTGAGTGGGAGGGACTCAATCCCTAAGTGGTATCGATACTTTCACAAGCTTGACCATTGAACTTCATGAAACACTTATTGTTTCAAGTGCTTCCCAATCTATGAGAGGAAATGTGAAGAATAAGAGAAGCAACCCAATCTTTCCTCCAATCCATCTCTCAATCAAGAAGGGGAAGAAGAGCATGTGCAAGAAAGAAGCTTTAGATCTCAAGTCCCTCACTCTTACACTCTCACTCTCACTCTCCCTCAATCTCAATATGGAGCACAAGTAGGTAGAATAGGAGCAAGAAGAAGAAGCATGCTCTCAAGTTTGTACACCATGAGGATGAGCTTATACATTCATGTTCTTGTTTCTATCCATGGGGTTTTGAGTTTGGGTTTCCACTCAAGTTGGGTGCCCACCTCTCCTATTTGGCTCTCATTCGATCTTTCCCAATTTATACACATGCATTTAGATTGTACTGACTGTCATGAAAGTGAATGAAAGTTAGTGCCTACATCCTTGTCAAGTTGCAAGCTTTTTTACTCAATAGAAAATATTGTAGCTTGCACGGGTGCTATGCTCAACTATCAAAATAATACTATAACTAATCACTTAATTGTGAACATTGACAAAAAATTATTGCATGTTTTGCAACTTTTGCTTGATGTGTACTTCTCTTTGCTTTTGCCACCTTTTTTTGCCTTTATGAAATTGTATGCCATTCTATCGCCTTTTTGTTTTACGGCTAACAATAATGCCCTCATAGGCAAAGTGCTAGTCCCATGGCACTCTTTGTTAGAGGTAGCATGTGTTAGCTTGCACTAAAGACAATGAATATTGGGGGACAATTGTGAGATCATTGTGAGGAGAGTAGTGGTGTTTGGCATTGGAGCTTGATGGGAATATTGAAGCTATTGGAAACTCAATATGGGAATTGGAGTTGTTTTGTACATTGGATGTTAAGCAAGAAGTGGTAATGCGGCCCATGAGATTAGGATCTTCTGGTGAGAATCCCAAGAATCAATTGGACTAGTTGAAGTTGGAACCTTAGAGGATGTTGGCTCAAAGTAGAAATTACAAGCTAGAAGATCACTTGTACCTGCAAGAGAAAACCTCTCATATCATTTTCCTAGGGCAGTGCTAGTTTGTTGGCATACAAGAATATATGGATGCATTGGGAGATGGCTCAAACTCAAGGCAAAATCCAATGTTGTTCTACACTTGAGGACCCAATTTTTGTATATGTTATGGTGTGATTACTATATGACTGCACATGCATACATAGGCTATTACATAGTTAGAAGATAGCATGATGGCTCCCATTTGTTTATCATTATTAATGAAGTAGGGTACCAAGTAATGGCTAGGTGATGGGAAGTATTATCCTTGCTAAGAGATAGAGGAGTCAACGGGAAATCATGAGGAGAACCTCGAACTATTGTGAGGTCCATAGGGCTCACAATCAAGAATGTAATTATAATGAAGGTTCTTGAACAATGAATTAAGACTACAGTGTCAACTAGGACTATCCCATTGAAGGATTCTATGTTGAGTTGATGATTGTCATGCTTCTTGTATTGTTTTCGTAGCCATGAGAGATTAAAAAAGATTGGAAGAACTTGTGTGGGTGACTCAAGGAGATAGGTCAAACAAAGACTTCTTAGGTGTGTCTTGCCCTTGATGTGTCCCAAGTTTATGTGGGGAAATAAGAAATGTAGCAAGGGGGTTAGGGACAAAACCAACTAATCGAGGCTACCAAACATACCTAACTTAATGACCCCTAGGTGCAATACCATATTTATATATGCATATTTTTCCCCTTTTTTTTCTTTTTTCCTTTTAAAATGAAATGTAGTATAAGAGGACTCTCTAGTCTCAGTGAGAGGAATGCAATGGCAACATCAAGGGACTTAAGGAGGCTCTTCAAGATAGATAACCCGATCATCAACATTGAAGAAGTAATGATAGAGTGGTTTGTGGGACTCAAGGAAAGGTATCCATGACATTGAGGCTTGTTTGACAACATAACTGTAACCATTGATTGAAGCTTGTCTTCTTATTGTATCATGCCCTATTTATAGAAAAAGAGAATAGTTGAGAGAATGCCAATGGAGGCACATTTGAATGTGGAGAATGATCTTCATAGATGTGGTCATTAACATCTCTTCTAGTGAGGTGTTCCACTTAGGTTTGCAGTGCTCTATGTTGCTTTTGGCAATTCTTCAAGGGAGTGATAGCCCTTGGTGGCTTCGAACATTTGATCCCCTAGCTAGCTTAATCACCTATATGATCCTACATTCACTTGATAAAAATATGAAAGTACTTGCAATTTACATGCCTCAAAATCCATTAATAGTGCTCTATCTGAAAAAGTAACATGTATTTACGTTCAATCGTGATGACCTTGATTTTGGTTACCTCTACTTGATAGCCATTACTTGTAGGGTGTGGTGTTTTCTATTTAGTTTGATTTGTATACGATTATCAAAAACATGTTTGATTTTTGTACACATTTACAATCTATGACTCCATGTCACTCCAAGATGTTAAAATCCAATTGTAGAACTTAGGATTGTACTATAGTGTAGCTTAATCATTGAGGAGCTATGGAAACTTTACTATGAAGGATGAGCATTATGCAAGGTCAAGTAGTATTGTTCATTGTGCTAGTCTACTAGCAATATACAATTGCTTTTCTATTAGAAATTTATCAAGCAATGGATATTCTAGGATGGGTCCCACTAAATCCATACCCTAAATAGTAGCTAGTACATATGAAAGGAGATAGAGGCTACATACGTTAGGTCTCTTTGAGACCACCTTATGGCTCATTGCTCCTCTAAAGTAGTCACAAATTGTCATTGGATTTCTACCAATTTAAGATCAATTGTTAAACCAACATTTCTCCAATTCAATTTCATCCCTTATTTTGTTGCTTGAACTCCTCTATCTCTGACAAGTCGTGTGAACAAGAGAACTCCCTTAAATGTAACTATTAAACAGTGCTCTTCAACTTTCTCAGTTAAGATCTAACATAGAAGATCATCTAGAAGTGCATCATGGTGCTCGACAAGATGTTCTTGCTCCTCCCATGTTAGTGGATATGCTAGGTATTCCTCATGTTCTTTAGACAATGTACCCATATCGATGTGGATGTAGATGCATGCGAGTAGCTTCAAGCCAGCATCCAATCCTACAAGGCACTCTATGATAGTCCTAATTTCTAAGTGAGCTTACTTTGCTTGTATTTATTTTAGGGTTCTAACCATTTCTTTGGCCTTTATCATGGCTGGTGATTTAGGGAAAAATGGGCAAGATTAAACAAGCACAAGATTACTTATTACTAGATGTGATATGTGTAGTCACAAGTAATGGCTGTGAGTATTCTATTTCTACGCTTGAGTGGATATCATTTGCTTTGTTATCGATGGATTAAGTTTTATTTGCAATAGTTAAAAGCACTTGTTGCTTGGAATCCATGGAACTTATGGAACCATTCACTAGCTTAGTGCTTTTGGGAGAAGTGGAAATGGACATGTCTATGGATTTCTTGTGTGTCAAGGCTATTAGCTTCTCTCTTTTTTCCTTGGATTTTGTTTTTGTGTCTTCTATAGAGTTGTTCATTGCTATTCTAGTTTCCTCTACTTCCTTTTCTTTCTCTTGGATAATAAAGATGTGGACTTAGGAGATTTTGTGCTTTCACCTTGTTTGACAATTGTGTCATTGGACTGCTCTCATCAAAAATTTCTTTTCCAACTTCATTAATGTTTTTTCTATGAGGTTTGGATCTTTTTGGTGGTTTTCTAAAATTTTTCTATTTCCATATTGTATCCTTGGCATTACTCCTCAAATATTTGTTTTGAAAATTAGTCATTCTTACAAGTTCTTTTTCTTCATTGTGCACTCAAAACAACTCCTCAAGTGTTTCCCTACTTCTCTCACTAGCTGCGGGTACCTCTTTTGAGTCAAATATTTTCTCCTTGCCTTTTCCTTGAGGATTGATAATATCACCCTTGCTAAAAGTTATAATTATCCTCACATTAAAGAGCTTTAGTGTATCCATTGCATTACATAAAATCAACCTCACATTTTGTTGAAAGCTCTACCCAAAAGTATTTATTTCCCACATTCTCATAGTTTGGGAGTACATGGAATAAGATGGATAGGCTCTTGGTTTTGATAATTGTGAGTATTTTGCATTCTCCTAAGAGAGAATATGATTTTTTCTCAAAGGGATTGAGGATTATATTGGTCGGCATCAGCTTTGGTTGGCCTATCCTAGTCCATGCTTCATAGGTCAAAATATTGAATCTTCCAAGTCTAGGTCTACAAATTTGACCTTTCAAATGCAAATTCAAATGCAAATGTTTGGACCTCTTGTTACACTATCAGATACAGTTTGCGTATTGAAATCACAGCTCATTTGGGCAACACTACTCATAGTGCATTCAAGGTTAGGATTGTTGAGTCTCTCATCTTTATGTTCACTTTTTGATGATATTATATTCTATCTAGAGACTAAGTGTAGTTTGAATACAATGTGCAAGTATTCTTACATGGCCTAGTTACCCTTGATGGCTAGTATGGCTCATTAAAGTTCTCTGGTCTCCATTTTTTCCTAGTTTGGTTTGGGCTTCCCTTATTTCATCCTTGCGATTCCTTATTTACTGAGATCTATTTCTTGGGTACGGTTGCTCCTTTAATCTTCTATAGGTTTAATTTGATTTGGCTTCCTCCAATTGCTATTATTAGCGTACTAATCACTCTTTTTCATATGTCAATTTTGATGTGGTTCGTTGTCTCGTTATACCATTTTGTACATGCAATTCTTGTGTTTGTTGTTTACTCACTAGGTGTGCAGTCACAGCTCATTCTCCTCCTCCCATGTTTCTCTTTGGTCTCTTGCTTAAGTATGTTTTCTTCCTAGATTAGCAGTGCATGTACTTCTCTTTCCAAGAATTTGAGATAACTATTTATGAAAAATGTGTTTGCCTTCTCTAGAAAATGTGTTGAATGCCTTCTAAAGCTTAGGTGGTGGCTCATCAACGTTGTCAAGCATTGTTGCGAAAATTGAAAACCCCTAGAAAAATTGTAGATAGGTTGGATTTTTTATGGCTAAGATGTTTGCAATGATTGCATATTTTGTCGTTTAGTAGTTGGATTTTCTATGTTTCTCAAGTGTAGGAATGATTTTTGTTATTTTCTTTGAAGTTTTGAGTGTGGAAACTTGAAAGACTTGGTTGAGATTGGATTTTTCTAGATAGGTTGGAGCTAGGGTTTGTTTATGGCTACCAAATATTTTGAAATAAGTATGATTTCTTGCCAAGACTCTTGCACATCACAGAATTTAGGTTCATGAGCACTTCACATTGCACTTTTCAAATAAATTCCACTCGGGGGTCATCTCCTAATCTATTCAATTACTTCCATGCCATGGGTTGGGTTGATGTAGATTTGCACCATTGTTGAGCACTAGCACAGCGTGAGACCAACCAATTGCAGCTATATGCAGTAAATCTTAGATGTACGCACACTTGAGAGAGCACCTTTTATTGTGCACGCACACTTTCTTGAATGCATGAGATTTGGGATTTTCATCACTCAAATAGGAATTTCTATATGAGTGGGAAAGGCAGTTAGGTGAGTGGAGGGTCACAGGCAAGTGTGAGGAGACTTGTCATATTGGACAAAGTGTTAGAAAAAATAGATACCAAAGAGTTGAAGTGTTACAACAATCTCAATGACGTACGAAGTAAATGTTTTTCCCGAACTAAGCTTTAATATTTTGATATTGTTGATTCTCTACCTTGTGTTTGATTTTGGAATATTTGTAGCTACAAGAGACATTGTTAGTCATTTGGATTCATGTGTTGGTCGTGTTGTATTTGTGAAATAGTTAAAATTTTGGTTGAGTGTTGAACATTGACAAAGTCAATTCCTTAACCAACACTCCTTATTGTTTCGTTATCAAGTTGTGAGAGAGGTTTGTCTTTGATCACTACTCGCTTAATATCTCTTTTTTGGTGCCCCCACTAAGGAGTGTTGAAATTGACTTTGCCCTGGTGGCAGTTTGATTTGAGTGTGACTTAATTTTTATTTTCATATTAGTTGAGATGGCTAATGATTTTCTTGAGTTCTATGGTAATTAGATCGAGGATCCCCATATATTTTAAAAAAAATTTGAGCTATGTTGTTTGATCCAAAGAGTGATATACCCTAAGGATAAACTCCTAATACTTAGGAATCAATTGCATGGAGAAGCACGAAACTAGTTAGTTGACTTTGAGAGAAGCCTGAAATTTAAAAGGTAGAAATTGAACTATGAAAGCATTAGAATTGTGTTTCTATCCAGATTTAAAAAAAGAGAAAGTTAGAGTGAGATTTGAGTAATCAATGTGTTGAGGACTTTGCTAAGGAGTTTGAAAGGTTATGGGAACATTGGAGTTTAGCTATGGAAGCTCAAGAAAGAAAGAGCAAGATGATATATGGAAACTCCAAAAATCACAATGTGTGACGTGTCTTCCCTTATTCCATTGTCAGGTAAAGAATAAAGAATAAAGTGAGAGTGATGGGCAGTAGTAAGCATACAATAAATGTAGGTGACTAAGCACATGTGGCTTGTAACCCTTAACAACCTCCCACTTAAAGGAGAATGTACCTAAGTGAGAAGAAACAAGAAAAAAGTGACAAATTACAATGTGTTCATATAAGTATAGCAAGTTGATGAATAAACATCATCTCATCCTACGCCATCATCTTCCTAAGGCATATCATTTCACTCATAGACTTTGAGTGAGCAAATAAATTCAAGGGGGTTACTCATGAATATATGTATGTATAAGGTGAGTTCAAAATAAGGGGTTTTTAAAACACTATTTTTATATATTTTTTACATACAAAAGGGTCTCATATGAAGGGATTACTTACAGATTGAATAAAATAGGGTTGCTTTTTATTCAAGAAAATTTTACACATTAGGATATTTATGAATAGCCATGAATGCACATTATATAGAGGATATATATATGTAATGAATCCCCCAAGGTAGATCAGTAGTATTCTCATTAGTCGAAGCTCAATCGACTTGTCCTCTACCATCTCTCTGATGAAGTGATTGTGCACATTAATGTGCTTGATATTCACATGGAAGTTTGAATTAGATGCCAACTATATGGCACTCATAAAATTCAAACTAATATAGGAGTCATAGTAATACCAAGGTTACCTAACTAGAGGTCCTCCTTGCAAGCCCTAGTGGGACTACAACATACTTAGCCTCAACAAGGCCATTCATTTTTACACCCTAGATATCTAAGAAATAACACCTCCAGCAAAGGTGAAAACATAGCCAAAGATGGACTTTCTACTATATGCATGTGTTGTATAATCTAAGTCAATGTATCCCATGACTCCAGTATCCTAGCCACCATAGCACATGCATATATTTACAGAATCCTTAAGATATCACATGATACCCTTAACAACATCTCAATGTTGTTGGCCAAAGGTCACCATATAACAAACTACAACTTCCACTGCAAATGATATGTTAGATCTAGTGGCTATCATGGCATATATCAAGTTGCCCATTGTGGATGCATACGAGATCTTGGCCATCTCAACCTTCTCCTAATCTAACTGGGGACAATTTACCTAATTGACCTTCACTGAGAAGTAAAGTGCAGCCAATAGGTTTATCACCTTCCATATATTATTGCTAAAGTGCCTTTTGTATATACTCCCTTTGTGATAAGTAAACAAGTCCCTTAGAATGATCATGCATTATACGCATACCAAGTATGTGTGAGGCTTGCCCTAAGTCCTTCATCTCAAAGCTCTTCTTGAGCTAAGATTTCAAAGCATCTAGCTCATCATAAGCACTCCTAGCAATCTTTATGTTAAAGTACTAATATAATAAGGCTATTTCCATAACGAGTCTTCTTTATGTAAAGACACAAATCCATATCACTACAAGAGTAAGATTGTGACTGCATAAATGTATCAAATTTATGGTACCATTCCCTACATGCCTACCTTTTCCTCAACTTGCACACTATATGTTTCATGCCCTTTTCCTCAAAGCACTTAGGCTATTGCATATAAATATCCTCATGCAAATCCTTATGAAAAAAAAGTCATTTTCACATCCATCTAGTACAAGTCTAGATCCATCTCTGCAACCATGGCCAATACCAAGCATAGGATAGTCATCTTGACCACAACAGAGAATACCTCATCAAAATCAACTCCCTTCTCCTACTTAAAACTCTTAGTAAGTAGTCTAGCTGGCTTTATATGTGTAGTGGGAGCTCACACTCAACCGCCAAGACCCACGGACCGCTTATTGTTTCAAGCGTTTCAAGCGAGCTCTAATGGCTATCTCTCAGCTAGCCGACGCGCCATCAATCCTACAAGTGTAGTGAGCTTACCTTAATGTCGACATGAGTAGCCTCCTCCCTCGCACACTTCGGTAGCTCCACGATCCTAGATGCTAGCTCAAGCATCCTCAAGCCTCCTCCATCTCCAATCTCCATCCTCCATAGCCGCATGCACAAGAAAAGAGAAGAGAAGAGAAGAGAAGAAGAGAAGAGGAGATGGTGAAGAGCTTCACTCTCTTGATCCCTCACTCTCACACACTCACTCCCTCACACTCTCACACTCCCTCTCTCAAGAGCACACACAAGCAAGAAGAGGAGAAGAAGAGAAGAAGAAGAGAGCTCTTGTTAGCCACACACCAAAGAATGAGCTTTCATTCACTTTTTGAACTTTATATACAAGCCCTAAAATCCCATGGGCACCCATCCCTTTTTTACATGATTGGCCATTGTGGCAAGGCCATTTTTCCATTTCCCTCTTCTAGCCTTGTGTCTCTAGCCTACACCCATCTTATATTTTACAATTGGCACAGGAGGGAGCCTGGCGCTCTTTTACAAGAGTTTTTCGAGTTTTTTGAGGCGCCTTTTCATTTAAAGTTGCCCTTTTTGCCCCAGTTAATCTTTAGAGGCCGCCTACGTGTCTTTGCTCTTTTTCCATCTTCCTTTTTCTTTTTCCTTCATTTTTCTGCCATCTCAACTTGGGGTTAACATTACCCCCCTCTTAGACGGGTGCCAGTCCCATGGCACTTCGGTGTTGGGGTGGTGTAAGGGTGAGGGCCACATGTAAACTCAGGTGCTTGTGGAAGCTTAAGAATGATGTTTGTGGAGCAGCTAATTGGATGTCATGGGTTGACAAGGGCCTCCGAAGTTGGTGGTTTGGCGCTTTTTGGGTGCCTAAAGGAGAAGGTGCGGTGCTCTACCTAAGAGGAGTGTCTACCTTATTGTGTTAGTGCAGTGTGCTCGTACTAGTGGAATGGGGAGGTGGGTCTAACCGCATGCAAAAGCCTGGGTGATGTCCCACTCTTGAGGACCCCATTGGTGCAAAGGGAGATGCGGTGCAAGTAGCTTAGGGTGACAGGTCTAACCATAGGCGAGTGTTACTTCCCTAGGTATGTCCTGCCCTTGATGGGCCCTAAGCGTGAAGTGGGGGAGCAAAAAGGGCTAGGGGGTTAGGAGCGGACCCAGCCGACTGAAGCCACTAGACACGCCTAACTTGAGAATCCCTAGGTGCAGTGATCGTGCTTTTTGTGGTGATAAGTGCTTCTACAAGTGGGTGATGTTGATCAGTCAGTTTTTTTTTTTTGTAGTGGAATGAATGACAACTAGGCCTAATCCTCTTCGTTTGAACGAGGGGGGAAAGGAGGGCGGATGGATTTGTGCAAAAATTGGTGGCTTTGCAAGTACCCTTTCAGGTTCATGCGGGCGTGGAGAGAGGTGGTGGAAAGGAAGGGGTGATTACACCTAGTGAATTGGCTGTCACTCATGTCCTCTAGGAGAGCTAGGCAAAAGGAGGGGAGTAAGCTAGCTCTCATCATCAAGCGTGCCATAAAGCAGCTATCAATAGCATTGGGATCAAAAAAGAGGGGGGGCAAGCCATTCTCTTGCAGTGTCGGATCTTGCTTGAGTAATAGCTTAAGAAGCCTAAGGTAATTACACGTAGTTATAAAAGCGGGATCGGGATAGGAGGAACAGATGATGGGAAAGTCATGCCACCCATGGAGGGTGGTGACAAAATCCATGCCTACCCTACGAGGATACGCCATGAATGTGGGGTCCTTCCTCTCGTAGGGTATGGTGTTGCAAAATGCCATCCAGGCGAGCATGTTGATATCGCATATTTGCCTTCTCCAGAGGGGTTGGCAGTTGTAGCCCCTTACAGTGTGCAGCACCTCAAACACTTTGTCTTGCCAAAACTCTGCTTCCTCTATGCCCCACAGACTGGGGGTCTTTGCCCTGTCATCCAGCCATTTTTGGCCCAGTCGTCCTCCATTACTCTGATCTTGGCAGGACCCTTCTCAGGCTGTTAGGCATAAGGAAGCTGAAGGAAAAAGGGTCATTTTCGATTTCTTGCCATTCCTAGATCACCAGCTCCACGTGGAATTTCGTTGGGAGGTCATCGGGGCATGGTGGGAGGGATGCAAATGGCCGCACGATTGGCTTGGCCTGCAGCTGCCTTTTGGCTTCTTCCACCAATTTTTTCCATCGCTCCTTGAGCGTGACTTGTCTGTTTAGGGGCGCGTCGAGTGGTTGATGTTCCTGATTGTGCGGCGAGGGGGGTTGTGGGATTACATCCTCTCTGAACCTGCCCATGTCGAACTCAAGGTCTGCTTCCTCTCCCTGTGGGTCTCCTTGTTTTGCTCCCTCTTCAAATCCTAGGGTGTCTATTTCCTGGGGGGTGAGGCCGGCCAGCAATATATATTTCCGTTGCTCGTCCAGGCTCAGCCTAACCTCCGCAGGTTGGGGTGGCATTTGCAGTCTTGCATGTAGGGATCTGCGTGCAATGCTGAGCTTCCTTTGTGCCACCTCCAATGACTCTCCCTCCTGTGGGCAGGTAGTGTCCATGATAGTGTCGAGGAAGGCTTTTTGTTGGGCACCGAAGGCCACTTGGGCGGCTTCTGCCTTGCTCTCTGCAATGATCTTTTCCTTTTCTACCAGAGTAAGGCACTGTGCCAGTGTCTTCACCCTCTTTTCATTATGCACCGCCCACTCCTCTGCCCTCTTGTTCATTTCCTCCATGCTCTCCCCTTGCTTCAGGGTTAGTATCATGAGCCTTTGCTCTTGGTCCTCCAATTCCCTGATCAGCCTCTCCTGTTCTTCTTTTTCAGAGTTCAACTGATCGGTTAGGTGCTCAATCTCTTCTTGCTACTTCTCCATGTTCTGCTTTCTTTCCTCATCCCTGGCGTTGAGCTCAGCCGTGAGCTCTTCAACTTTAGCAGTAGTTTGCAATGAGCTCTTGATATTGCATTATCAGGAACTTATGTTCTCTTTGCATCTTCACCACCTCCTGTGTTTCATTCTCGAGCTGCTGCCTCCAGTGCTCTTCCCTATCATCCTTAGCCTTTATTTCCTGCTTGAGATCTGCGATCTCTCTTTGCTGCATGGTTATCATCCTTGTTTTGTCAAGCTGGAAGGTGGCTATTGATTCCTTCTCAGCTGCCAACTCAGTCACAGCTATCTTTCGTTCCTCCTTAGCTTTCTCCAACTGAGAGAGTAGCTCGGCAATGTATTCGTCGTAATTAGCTGGCGGCGTCATCGTTGTTTGGATGGGTGTTGTTGAGGCCTCCACCTTCTGTCGTTTAGGATCTTGCCTAGAATTTGCGTTTGTGGTCGGCCGCTTTTGCCCTGTAGCCATAGTTTTAGTGCTATTCCCCTGGGCTATCTCCTTGTTAATGAAGTACTGCATCCATGCCACAAAATTTGATACGTCTACACTAGTGGAGATTTTGGGGATGATGGTGGTTGGCTCGGTGGGAGGCACCAATAGAGTAGGAATTGGGTGAATTGGGGCTTTACCCTTGCCCTCACTGAGAGCGGGCGGCACAATATCTGGCACCTATGTGCTTGACCTAGGCCCTTCTTCTCTATGTGGGCTCAAACTCCCCAATTCATCTGCTTTGCTTTGTTGTTCGATGGACCGCCATGTAGCTTCAGCCAAGTCCTCTTCCTCCTTCCTTCTTAGTTCTTCCTCTTCTTCATCAACCTTTCTTCGCCTTTCCTCTTCTGCTTTTCTCTGCTCTTCCTTCTTTTTCTCTTTTTCTTCCTTTTCCTTTCTTTTTCTCTCCTCTACCTCCTGTTTTGATGCCTTCTTAGCCTCCTGTAATTCCTCCTTTTCCTTTTCTTCTTCCTGTTTTTTCTTCTTCTCCCTCTCCTTGGCCTCCCTAAGGGACTCTCTCTTGGCCTTCTCTAAGTCCTCTTTCTCTTTCCTGCAGCCCTCGTCATCCTTTTTCTTCCTTTGAGTTGTCTTGTTTTTGGGTTTCTTGGTCGCCTTCTTGCTAACCTGTTCTTCCCTTTCTTCATCTGTTTCAGTTCTATTGGTAGATTCTTCTCTGTCCTAGTGAGGGGGCGTCCTATTGGGCGTTTCTCCTTCTCCCTCCTCTGCATTCTGCGTCTCTCTTACTGCCTCTTGGATGAGCGTAGTCAAGACACCTCCATACCCGATGTAAGAGGCCTTGGATGAAGCTTTCTTCCTTTCTGTAGCCTTGGAGGCTGGAGACTCTCCACATGCTGTCACACTTCCTAAAGCCAATGCTTTAGCTACCTGGTCGATAGTTTTTCGTACATACCCATTCCAGTCAACTTCATCCAGAGTGTGGGCCACTAAGAGCACATGTACTAGCTTTGCTTGCAGCCTAGCTTCTGCGTTGGGAATGTCTTGGATGTTGATGCCGTCATTGGTGAGCACCTCCTCCCTTTTCATTTTCAGCATAACATAGACATCCCTCTTCTATTTTCTCTCTGTCTTTGGCTCAAATCCCAATGCCTTCTCCACCAAGGTTGGATCTAAATGGACCTGCACCTGCTTGGCACTTTCTCCTCTACCCACCGTCACTGTGCCGCATTCTTGGTTTGGGACGTATGATTTGAGGAACTCCACACACTTTAGGTGGTCCGGCTCTTGTGAGAATTTTTCAAGGTACTTGGTGAGGTTACATTGCTCGACCACCCTCTTAGCTGCTTCCTCCCTAGCCACCACAACTTCTATGTTGTGGACGGTTTGAAACTTAAGCTGGCTGAAGGCACGGTTTTTTAGGTAGATGCAATATTGCTCTCTTTCCTCGTCTGTGAATGGGAGCTGGTGGGTGCGGTCTTGCTGTGGCATCTTTTGTTCCTGTCATAAACCGTAATTTTCATTAGTGCTTGTGACATAATAATTTGCTGAAAAAGAAAAACTCTATGCTTTTGAATGAATTCATTAAGATCCAATGTAAATTCTCATTTTCAAACTTTGACTTTTTGCCCTTTACTTCAAAATTTTCATGCCCTTTTCCTACCCCATCCGTTTTTCATAATATATGTCTATGTGTTTCACTGACTTTGATTTGATTTACTGATTCTGATTTAATTCACCTTACCCCTCCCTTTCCAGCTTGAGAAGAATCCTTCCTAGGATTTAGGATCAGAAGGTTAAGGGCTTTCGGCATGGAGGTGTAGGGGTTACTTGTGAAGGAGCCAAGTATAGAAATTGGGATTGTATTCCAAATGAGCTTCGCGGTCCAGATCAAAGGGCCAAATCCCCACGTACATGATGTATGTGAGAACATCTGTTAGGAAGTCACCAGAGTCAACACAGCTAGCAATGTGTAACTCTTCCTCAGTCAACAAGCGATCGAGGTAAGGGTGTCCTTTGATGTGCTCTTCCATGGGTCGACCACGAAGAATGGTTAACACTCTATACGAGGTTGGTGCAACGTAAGTGGGGTCGTACTCTGCTATTTTGATAGCGCAGCGCTGCTCAGTGTTGGTCATTATTCGGCATCCTTCAACTTTCCATTGCAACCTAAGAGTGTACCAATGCTTTAAGAATTGGGATTCTATCTCAGCAAGTCGTGACAGCTCTGTAACTTCTTGGTTAGTGATGGCAGAAGTGGTTCGCTGATCATACGATGTGATGAGGCATTGTTTGATTGCTTGCTCTTTGGAGATCTCATTGCTGAGCAATTCAGCAGTGGGGGTAGTGGCTTTTGCGAACGCGAATTCAAATGTTTCCGAAGAACAAGGCATCGTTTGAACTTCGGTTGTGAAGGATTCGTCCAATAGGCCTAAGTTCAGTCAATCCTGGCTTAGAGCTAGCGACACAAAAGTGGCGTCTAGTCGCTTAATGCAATCCACCACGTCATCCCCTGTTGCTTCAGCTAAATCAGTTGTTAGTGTGAAAAAGGATTTCCTCTCGTAAGAGGGTCTAAGGCCTGCGGCGGGTGGTTGGGGTTTGGTAGGACTTGAGCCTTTGGCAACGAAAAGTTGCAGTTGTGAGTGTTCTTGAGCTTGCGATTGGGTCGCTGGGACTATGGCTGGGTTAGCAATAGCCTTGAGTGACGGTCTATTGCTTTCAGAATGGATTTGGGAAGTCAGATCGACTTTGGCAGGTGATGACTCTTGTGATGGTGGCTGTCACTTGGGTCGATAGGATTGGGCGACTCTCTTGGGTTCACACGTGGATGAACTTGATGGTTGCGGGTCGGGGAAGCTCTGCGGCTTGTGGTTTTGAGGTTTTACAATTTTTGGGATGATCAAGCTTGAGGCTGGCGTACGAGTGGTGCCTTTGGCCATGTGGGCCTTAGGTATCCATATCCAAGCATTGGCCTCATAGTAGCCTTGTGCGTGCAAGAGGGCTTTTGGGACCCATCTTTGACTGATTACACATCTATTCTTGTAACTGCGTCTAGGCCTCCTAGGTTTAGAGTTTCTGGTCTTATGAGGGTAGGAGCGTCGACTCCTAGGCGATTGTTGCAGCTGTTTAGGCATCCATTGAAGGCGAGGCTGTTGGGCCTTAGCTTTGGCTGCTATGGGTTGCGGTTTATGAAATTCAGGGAGTGGGGGCCGTGCACTACCCCCCTCCTTAGACTTGACTACATATGTTTTTATCGGTGGCTTTGTGGCCCGGGATGAGGTCACGCATCCCTTGTTGAAAGCTGTAACAATGCGAACGTTGCCTATTGCAAGGTGGATGCGCTGCGACTCGTAATCAACATTGTAGTGAGCCTGCTTTTTGAAAGTTTACCCCAGTAGCGACTCCGTGCCCACGTCTTTAGTGTCTGGCAACATGTAAAAAATCAGTGGTACAGTCATAGACTCGATAGAGACGGCAGCTCTACACTTGCCCAGAAGTGCGTATGAGTGGGTCCCATATGGGCTTAATTTGGCAGTGGTGGGTTGAAGTCGTGGTTTGCCAAGTTGGGTCCAATGATCGTGAGTTAAGACATTGCAGTCTGCTCCCTCATCGATCAGGGCATTAAAAGCGCATGTTTGGTTGGCAGTGACCGTGATATGGAGGTATGCTTCCTCATCCTCATCGTCGATTTCAGTGATTGTGGCTACTCATACTTTGATAGGCGGTTCTAACATCGGTGGCTCATGCAAAGGATGCGTAGGAGGGTAGTATTTCTTGACATGACTGCCATTGAAGAAGCCTATTCCTTCACCATCTAGGGTCTCAAGTTCGACATTGCCTGTTTGGTTGATCGCACGAACTTTGAAGGGTCCAAGACCTCTAAATTTCATTTTTTGCTTATGCCCCTTAATTGAGTAGAGGAGCACTAAGTCACCCTGTTCGAACTCACGCTGCTTGACGTGTTGGTCAAACCAGCTCTTGCGTTCGGGCGTTCTCACAGATCAGCGCATAGGTGGCTAGAAGACGAGTCTCCAAGAGGCGTTCGAGTTCAACTAGACATTGTGTCCATGCCTCCTTCCCTTCCCATCATTCTTGAAGCGCTATTCTCAGGCTAGGAATGAAGAATCCTAATGGTAGAATCGCTTCTGTTCCATATGTCAGCCTAAAGGGGATTTGACTAACAGCCATTTTATAAGCTATGTGGTAAGCCCACAAAGCTGCCATCAGCTTGTTGTCCCAGTTGCTGCGTGAAGCAGAGACAACCTTGGTTAGGACATTGACAAGAATCTTATTCATTGATTCAGCCTGGCCGTTTGCCTGAGGGTAGTATGGCGAGGATTTGAGATGGATGATGAGGAAGGTGGACAGGAGATGTGCGATCACTTCATTGATGAAGTGCGTGCCTTGGTCACTGACCAGTTCGATGGGGCAGCCGAATCGTGAAATCACTTGCTCCCATAAGAGCTTAGCAGTTGTTCTAGCATCGTTTTTTTCGTGTTGCTCTCGCTTCTGCCCATTTCATGAGGTAGTCCGTGGCCACAAGGATGTACTTGGCATGCGAATATTGTGTTGCAAGACTGGTGGGTCCAATGAAGTCAATTTCTCATTTTTCGAAGGGTTGTCGAGCAATAACTGGGGTTAATTCCATTTGATCCTTGCGAATCGGAACCTTCATTTGTTGGCACTTGTCACAGTGCTTGACAAACCGTGCTGGGTCGTGGAAAAGCGTGGGCCACCAAAGTTGAGACTGCAGCACCTTTCGTGCTATCGTATCCCCGCTAAAGTACCCTCCAGCAATGCCGTTGTGTGCCTCTGAGAGCACATCGTGCATCTCATGCTTGCAAACACATCTACGCAGCAATCCGTCATGCCCCAGCCTATAGAGTTGGCCTGCAATCAGCTGATAGGGCTAGATCTTAAGGATTAATCGCCTAAGTCAGGATTTTTCTATCGGTCGGTTAGGCAGTTCGTGCTCAAGCACTTGGACTATGTCATCTGCCCAATATGGAGTTAGATCAGCCTTAAATAGATCTCTCTCGCTGGAAAGGTTAAACAGATGGGCGTTGGGTAATTCATCAACAATACCTTGTCCAACGGCTTCTCCGATGGGAATGCGTGACATGTGATCAGCCATGTAATGTTGTTTTCCCTTTCGTACCACCACGGAGAAGTCGAAGTCTAAAAGAAGAAGGAGCCATCGAGCTATGCATCCTGTAATGCAAGGTTTGTTTACTAGATAGAGCAAGGCTTGATGGTCCACGAAGAAGGTAAAGGGCATGGCCAAAAGATAATGCCAGAATTTCTTCACAGCAAATACCATAACTAATCCCTCTCTTTTCGTCATCGAGTAGTTCATTTCCATCTCAGTGAGTTGTCTGCTAGCAAAGCTCACTGGATAGTCTAAATTGTGTTCGCCAAGTTTGCCCCCACGGCAAACTTAGAAGCATCGATATGCACGTGGAAAATAATGGTCCAATCCGGGGCTCGTAGGATTGGTGCTGTGGTTAGAGCCTTCTTCAACTCTTTGTATGCCCGTTGGCATGCTTTGATCCATTTGAAGACAATAAGCAGCTTGTACAAGGGTTTGGTGATCAACACATAATTCAGTACAAACTGCTGATAGTATCCAGTATGGCCTAGGAAGCATTGAACTCCCTTGTAGTTGATTGGGGGTGGAAGGTTGACAATAACCCTGACTTTCGAAAAGTCAATGGCAATGCCATTCTTTGACACCATGTGCCCTAAGATGCATCCATGCCTTACCCAAAATTGGCACTTTAAGGGATTCAAGGAGAGATGATATAAGTGGCACTGCTCAAAGACTGTGCAGAGTTTGTCTAAGTATTCAATCCAGGTTGAGTGAACAGAGAGGTCATCAACAAAGACTCCCAACTCCTTGCGAAGCATGTCTTTGAAGATGGCGCACATGAGGCATTGGAAGGTGGCAGGGGCATTTGTCAACCCAAAGGGCATGACTCTGTAAGTAAAGATGCCCCACTCAGTGGCGAAGGTAGTCTTGTGCCTGTCTGCAGGATGCACTTGCACCTGGTTGTACCTTGAGAAGCTGTCCAGAAAACTGTAGGCTTCCTTGCCTGCCACTCTCTCAAGCATGTGCTCGGTGTATGGTAATGGATAGTTGTCTCTCTTAGTAGCAGCGTTCACCTTCTTGTAGTTAATGCACACTCGGATCTTTCCATTCTTCTTCATCACAATGACTATGGGTGACACCCAGTCTGTGTGTTCAATTTCGTAAATGAATCCCGCTTTCATTAGCTTATCAATCTCCTCTTTGACAGCATGAGAGTGTTTTGGATTCATAGGGTACGATCGCTGCTTGACCGACGTTGCGTCTGGTGTCATAAGTATGTTGTGAGTCATGACACTCGGATCTACCCCCTTAAGCTTGTCTAAGGACCAGGCGAGTACGTCCATGTACTCTCGCAAGAGAGTGATGAGACTCGTTTCTTCTTTCCCAATCAAGTCATCGGCAATGAATACTGGTCGGGGTGTCTCCCCTTCCTGGGCTAGGTTCATCTCCTTGACCTTGGCTGGTCCCTCAATTGGTTTGCTAGTTTGCCCTTGACGCTTGGCACCTAACAGAATTACTAGCCTATGCCCTTTTGTGAATTTCTTAAATCATTTAGGGAGGTCCTGCTGTTTTTGTTGTTCTTCCGTTTGCGTATCCCTAGGTTGGTTTGCCTTTCTCTGCCTCAATCGTCTGCGCTTTAGGTGGGGACGGGTAGATCCCCCTTGGTGCATCTAGCCGTAGTCAGCCTAGGGATTTATAGGTCACTATCCGAACTAATCTCCAACTCAGAGTTGAACTCCCCGCCATCGCTAGAAGAGGTGGTCTCCCCTGGTGGGCGCAGTTCGGACGGCGACTCTGTCATAAGCACTGATGTTGTTCTTGGCTGGGCTAGGCCTACTTGCCCAAGATCTATGGCCTCTACACGTTCCAACCAGGCACGGTCGCATTCCATGCACACGACTCCTTGCTTTATCCTGAAGATACTCTTTTTCTACGGCTTGGAGTCTGCTCGTATTTGCACTATTTCTTGCCCTTCAATGTCGTATTCCACGGTATCTACCTCACCCTCACTTTCATCATTGAAGGATTCGCAGTGGTCAGGAACTAGGGCCCAGTTATACATGAGGTTTAAGTCATGCACTCTGGTCCATTGCCACTTAGATTCATCTAAGAGATCCTAGAGTGGTTTGAAATTTGCAGCTGGATTGCTAGCTAGCTTGTTCGTTAGGTATTCCAGTATCTCCTGGAGTTCCCTTTTGTTGGTTGGGACTTGGAAGTTGACGGGCTTTGGTTTCCCACAAAAGCTTCCTGCCATCATGTAGACTGGTATGGAGGGTGTGTCGTTAGCCTTGCTGATTGTTTTGATGGCTTGCTTATATGCCTCATGATCTGAGAACGGCAGGTCGATTGTAGCGAGGACGTGCATCCAATCTCGCTCATCCTCTGGGCATGGGATATACTTGGTCAAGGGCCCATAGGACTTCTTGACCTGAGCATTACCCTTGAGCATAGCGGAGATGGCATCTAAGTTGACTGGTGAGGTCTTCCAGGTGTCCATCTCTACTCTCATGGTGTCCCTCCTATTGCCAAGGAAGATCAAGCTGTTACCCCAATCTTTGATGACTCTAGTGTTGCGCATCGAGGGTTGGCCTAATAGGATGTCGTAGTCCACTTCCTTCATGACTATAAAGTCAACGGAGAACTGGACACTGCGATATTCACTGGCCGATTCTTAAGCACCCCGAATGGCTTGACTCTCATACTGTTTGCTAGTGTGACATTAAACCTAGCAGTCTCAACAGGTGTGTTTCCCCAAGTTTGAAGCACTGCGTGGCTAAGCACACTAACCCTAGCTCTCCTGTGTCTATGATTCCCTTTCTCGTTGTGTCACCTAGGGCTACAATCGGTAAGACCGCATGCATCTCAGAACCTTCCCTTCCCAGAAGGCATTGACATGTAAGGATTTAGGCATAGAGTGCAGCGTCAAACTCGATATTTGCGTCTCTATGTCATGGTCATGAGAGTCTGCCATGACCTGCTCTCATGACCGTTCAACCCGATGCTTAAGATCTTGCCATAGGGTGGGATGTTGCCTAAGTAAATCTCCCAGGCTAAGTGTTACAGGGGTAGTCACCAACGTGGTCAGGAGATGGTTGGGTGCTCGTCTCTCTCCTAACTTGGATTGTCTTGGCCAATGACCATGATTGATTTGCAGCCCTGTAGCATCAAGGCTTAGCCTTAGCCGCTCTACTTGTTGTGCAAATGCTTCTCCCGACTTTGGTTGAGCAGGTGAGACCAGCATGCTTATGCTGGAGAGATCATCGATCTCGTCCTCTATGATGGGCTCTGCGTCTTTTAGATGCTCTTGAGCTTCCTTCACCCATTCCTTCACCTTTTCTATGGCCTCTAATTGTCGCTTCGGATGCGGGTATTCCCCTACCTTAGCACTTCCCTTTGCGGTCGTCTTAGGGGTTGAAGTCTCTGCTCTGCGTCAGAGACCTTCTTTCTATCGGGTAGAGTTGTATCACTCTCCATTTTTAGTGCGATTTTAGCTTCCAACCTCTTCCTCCTCCGTCTACGGCTCTTATTTCCTATCGAGGCTGCATCGAGATTGCTAGGTCTTGGTAGAGAGATGCTGGCCTGCTTCCTTTGGGCATGGGTCATGACCCGTAATGGGATAGGCGTGGCCTCCCCATCAAGGTTCTTGATACCAAACAACCCCAATGGGACAGATGGCACATTGGCTGAACTAGAAGATGGCTTCTGCTTTGGGAAATCAACGAAGAGATGAGTGATTCCGCACTATGCACATCTTTGGTCAGCCTTGTCTCTGTTTTGCTGCTCCCTTTCAAGGCAGCATGACGAGACATGTCTTGGGTGACCACAAGTCCAACAAATGATTGGATCCTGCGTCTGCCCTCCTAGGCCTCTACCTCGCCCTCTTCCCAATGCCATCATCGGCACTGGTCGATAATCCATAAGGACTGCGTTTCCCTCGTCGTCATGCGAGATGTAAGGGTATACGTAGGTCTCTTCTTTAGTTGGTTCTTCCACATAGTGGACATGAGCGTCATTCGGTGGATGGGTTACGTAAGGACCAGGTGGTCTAGGAATGCCTCTGGGATTTATTTCCATCCTAGGAATAGCCGACTTAATGTCATTAGACGCAGGGAGGGTCAATGGGGCTCCCCTTTCGAAAAATGGTTGCGGCCTGTTTGCTAGGTAAGGCTGGCCGTATGGCTATGAGTATGGAAGTCTTCTTGGCAATCTACAATGTGCGACATCATGACCGAACCTACCACAGTCAGCGTAAGGTCTTGACACTTGGCTGGCAAGTGGTTTCCACCACAGTACACGCATTGGACGTGTGGGTGCGTTGGTCATCTCAACATGTCTTGCAACTTAGTTAATTCCATCTTAACGTCAGCCAAGTCTTGGTTCGTCTCGGTGGTTTTTCCCTTATCCTGGGATGATGGGACTAATCGCTCTCTCGAGGCTAGCACACTCTCTGAATTTCATGAGTTGGTTTGCTCAGAGTTCGAGCTCTTAGAGCTTCGTTCCTTCAGCTGATCGTCAACTCGGATGGCTTCCTCAAAGACCCTAGCTAGCGCGTCTCGCTGCAAGCTCGAGTTGCTTGCCAAAACCTTATATAGTTCCTCGTTCTGAATCCCGCTGATGAATACAGTTGATACTGCTCTTTCAATCAGCCGCTCTGCAGTAGGGATTCTCTTGAAGAGACTCCTCACGTGGGTCACGTAATTGCAAATGTCCTCCTTCTCTTTCTGCTTGATGTTCATCAAGCATACTAGTAGATTATTGGAGTATCGGAGCTCGACAAATCTCTTAATGAAGAGATCCTTGAGGCCATCGAAGTTGCTCGCTCTGCGGTATCTAAGCTTGTATACTACGTCCTACCCTTGTCGCCCAAGCAAAGCCCGAACGCTTGAGAGCGTTGAGTTAGGTCGTTGAGGCCGTTGGCTTTGCAAACTTGCTCGAACTGCTCAACAAAGCTATATGGATCGTCATGGGGTTGGTACTTATCGAGTTGCTTGGCAACAATAGGGATTTTAGACTGGCTCTTTGAGCCTGGTTTGCTCCTAATCCTGCGAGCAGCAATGTCACTAGCGCCGTGGCACTTTGCTCTGCAGCCGTGTTATCGAGCAGCTGCTTCATGGGAAGCTCGCTTAGCGTTAAGTCTCCTTCTAGTGCTCTCTCATGGTCCATTCGATTTCTGCCAGCCAGGTTCAGCACCCGCTGCACCTCTCGCAACTCCATGCTTTGCCTTTGGCTCCTAGCCTACTGGTTCCTATTGTATTCGACTATGCTTTACAAAGCCTTGTGGGCTAGTTTTCTCTCTTCTTCTAGGTCCGCGATGATAGCGTTTGCCATCTTTCCGCGGTGCTTGTACCAGGCGAGTGCATCGTAGCCGCCGCTGACTAACTCCTGAATAGCCTTCGGGAAGACGTTCAAGTCGAGTTTCTCATTAGACCTATGGTCTGAGCCTTCTTCTGCCATAGTCGCGTTGTTGTGTTCCGCCAAGCTGTTGATCAAGGTGAGTGGATGTGTCAGATCCACGTCATTGACGGCACCTGCTTGGTCCTACCTTGCGCGTTGATGGTTTGTATACGTTGTGGGTCCTCTCCTACTGGTGGATTCCTTGAGTGGTTTATTTGAGTGAGTTCCTTCAGTTATTATTGAATACAATCCTCAATTTATGGTCACTCAACATGCGAGTTGCCCTTAGTGCACTTGTGCTCAACCAGGCTTTCAATTTCTTTTAGTGCATTCAAGTGCGGAAATTCAAGGTGAGTATGGCAAACAACCTCGAAGTGTCTTATGCACTCTCGCTTGTTTTGGGCCTGATAGGCTTGTTGGTCAATTGGCTGGGTTTAGGGTTTCTCTAGTATGTTGCCTCGTTCGTTTTTGGTCCAATTAGGCTTTGTAACTCAGCGGTTTGCGTCTAAGTCTCTGGGTCTCCCAATTGCCTACTTTTAGCTGCTAAGCGACTCTGCCCTACGATTTTGACTATTCCGTATGCCAGAATCAAGTTCTGAGCGTCCTAAGGGCTTTCAACAGTTTGCGTTGCTGAGTTCTAGCTAGGTCAAGTCAAATTTCTAAAAATTTGATAAAAATCTACACTTAGCCCAACTGGTTTGAATTGCAGGGTTCGAGTGGGTCACTCGGACGAGCCGAGGCATAGGGCCGAGGGCCGAATTCCTGACTCAGACAGAGCAGACTCGGATGAGGTTACTCAGACGGGCCGAGGAACTTGGGTCGAGGGCCGAATATGACACATGGCCAAGGGCTAAATGTTGAACTCAGACGGTGGGCCGAGGGCCGAATTATTGGCTCAGATGAGCCAAATCAATAGGCTCGGATGGTTTGACTCGGACGGGCCGAATAATGGACTTGAACGGGGCCAATTAGGGTTTCGGGTCGACTGGGCCGAATGGTAAGGGGCCGAGGGCTGATTCTAGGACTCGGCCTAGAAAAGGCAACTCGGATGGGTCGAGTGCAGCAGTGCGACGACAACAAAGGGATGATTTTGGTCGATTCATGCGATTTAGGCAATCATAAAAGGCAAAAACCTCCAGATCCTATCTAGGGGGATAGGGGAAGGGATTCATATACCTGAATAGAGTGGTAGGCTCGTCGATGGTGCGATCGAATCAAATTGTGGGATGGATCTTTCTCTCTCCCTCTCTCTCATTGAAATGGTCACAAATGAGCTCTCCCTTGGCCTCTTAACTCTTATACCCCTTCCTGGGTATGGTGTTGGTGCCCCCAATCACTCACTTGCCGATCTTAGGCATCACAAGCGAGCTTTTTGCCATTTTTTTCACAATTTTTGCCCTGTTTTGCAATGGTAAACCCTACCCTTTTCCGGTTCAATTTCCTAATCCTAATTTACGCTAAATGACACAAGAATCGAAAGCATAAAAAAGAAATGATTTCTCCATGTTTTCCAATCCTCATACAAACAAAATTCCTCAAAATACTTACTTGTTTCGAAGATCAAAACACCCAACTTCCTACCTATCTCAAGCTCCATTTCGGGGATGAATCCCTTACTTCGATGCTCGATATGAGGCACGCAAGTGCTCAAGCTTGAATCTGTTGTACCTAGCAACAACGGAACAAAAATATAGTGGGAGCTCACCTCAACCGCCAAGACCCATGGACCGCTTATTGTTTCAAGCGTTTCAAGAGAGCTCTAATAGCTATCTCTCACCTAGCCAACGCGCCGTCGATCCTACGAGTGTAGTGAGCTTACCTTAATGCCGATATGAGTAGCCTCTTCCCTCGCACACTTCGGTAGCTCCACGATCCTAGATGCTAGCTCAAGCATCCTCAAGCCTCCTCCACCTCCAAGCTCCATCCTCCATAGCAGTGCAGGCAAGAAAAGAGAAGAGAAGAAGAGAAGAGGAGATGGTGAAGAGCTTCACCCTCTTGATCCCTCACTCTAACACACTCACTCCCTCACACTCTCACACTCCCTCTCTCAAGAGCACACACAAGCAAGAACAGGAGGAGAAGAGAAGAAGAAGAGAGCTCTTGTTAGCCACACACCAAAGAATGAGCTTTCATTCACTTTTTGAACTTTATATATAAGCCCTAAAATCCCATGGGCACCCATCCCTTTTTTACATGACCGGCCATTGTGGCAAGGTCCTTTTTCCATTTCCCTCTTCTAGCCTTATGGCTCTAGCCTACACGCATCTAATATTTTACAATTGGCACAGGAGGCAGCATGGAACTCTTTTACAAGAGTTTTTTGAGTTTTTTGAGGCGCCTTTTCATTTAAAGTTGTGCTTTTTACCCCGGTTCATCTTTAGAGGCCGCCTGCATGTCTTTGCCCTTTTTCCATCTTCCTTTTGCTTTTTCCTTCATTTTTTTGCCATCTCGACTTGGGGTTAACAATATTCTAGCTTATAATGACCATAAATACTCTTCAACTTATATACCACTTGCGTAGCAATGCATGTTTCCCATTGGGGAATGTCATTCCATGTTTGTTTTTTGTGAATCATACTCAAACTGCATGGCCCTTTCCCAAGAATGACTATCATCTCTATATATATATAGCATTTTGATAAGTAAGAGACTTACCAAAATCTACCACCATGATATAATGCATGAGGGCTCATAACAATCAAGAGGATTTGCGGCTCTAATAGAGTGTCTCAAAATGGGTTAAAGCCAATCCTCTCTATCCAACATCATGATCCTACACAACAAGTGGATCTTGGGCTACCGGAACATCAAGTCCAGATTGGCTATCTTGTGATAAGAGGCTCCTCTTGAAAGATCACCTTGCATGTATCAATCACCTTCTTAGGATGCTCATGCATCTTATCCTCAAGAAACACAACATCATGGTTTATGATAACCTTCTAAGCATATGGTTCCAAAGGCAATAGCCCATCTCACTTGCATTATTATATCCAATAAATATGCATTTAACAAACTTTGAATCCAAATTATTACACTTGTCTTTGGGAATATGTCAAAATGCCTTACATCCAAAGACTCTGAAATGAGCATATGAGGGAGGTTTTTCTAAACTATATCTCCTCAACAACTCAACCACTAGAGTAGTGCATGGTAATCTATTAACCAAATGCACTATAGTAGTAACTCTCTCAACCTAAAATGTTGTGATAAGCCTACCTAACTAAGTATACTACTGAGTCTTTCCTAAATAGTTATATTTATGCACTTTGCAATAGAATTCTAAGGTGGGGGAAGTGGTCAACTAATGCTTAATACCCCTCTCATCACAAAACTACTCAAAAGCCTTAGAGACATATTCATCTCTATTGCCAAAACCTTAGGTATTTTAGCCTGTAAGGAGAGTGTTTCTCAACCGTAGTAAGAAAGCATGAAATGTAGCTAAAAACTCTAACTTTTTGTTAATAGGATAGGCCTAAATATTATATAAATAATCATCAATGACCATGACAAATTACTTTGTACCACCCAATGTCTCATAAGGCAAGAGACCATAAAGATTTGAATGAACAAGAGCCAAAGACTCACCCACGTGCATAGAGCTAGACGTTTTATGAGAGTTACATATCTACTTGCCATATTAATAATGATCACATGAATAAAAAACCTATAATAGTATAGTAGGTAGAAAACTAATAACAATACGGGGTAATATGAAATGAAATTGTGGGAGCTTTCGCTCAACCACGCCAAGACCCACGGACTGCTTATTACTCAAGAATTTTCAAGTCAAATGCTTATAGCTACCTCTCACATAACCGTGCATACCCTCTATCCTATGAGTGTAGTAAGCTTACATCCATGCCCGATCGAGTACCCTTCTCTCTTGAGCCTTCCGATAGCTCCATGATCTGAGATGCGAGCTCAAGCAACCTCAAACCTCCACCTTCCAGCTCCATGCTCCATAGTTGCATGAGACAAGAGATGAGAAGAAGAAGGGAAGAAGAAGAAGAAGTGTTGAGATATCGAGCTCCACTCGTGATATGCCAGGGTGACCGCTGTGTATTTATGTCACCGACTTGTCAGTTGCAGACGTGGTTGGTACACCGCCCATGAATAATAGCTACATGATAGCTATCCTTATCTACTCTAGTTCGTGGCTCAGTTAGTATGCCACCTTAGTTAGTTGAGTTTGGTTTGAGACCCATATAGAGGGTTCTTCTATTTCTTTGTACTTGAGTTCTTTTGGCTTACACAACTAAGAAGAGGAAAACTGTTTTCAGCCTCCACCCTTGTGTGTCTTCCCCCATTGTGCAAGCAAGAAAGCTTCAAGCGAGACTCCTTCCTTCTCTCCCACAATCTTGACATGGTATCAGAGCCTTGTTCGTGGTAAGGAGCTCAAGAAAGCAAGCCAAGCTTGCGGTGTTCTGGTAAGAGGAGTAGTGTTGCTTTCATTTTCTGTTTTGGGAGCAGATTTCTGCAGGTAGCACAGCCGGAAAGTGCAGGAGTGCATTGTCTCAGGTTGAGACGCCCTTCGCGATGAAGCAAGAGGGCAGTATATACCGCGAAGGGCGACCTTGTTTTTTTTATTTGAGGCCATTTCGGGGCCTGTTTTGGAGGCGGAAGTTTTCTGCACGCACTCAGGAAAAGGCTCAGTTTTATGCTGTGCAGCCACTGTTCTACAGGTCGGTGAATAGTTACTGTAAAAATTGCATTGTATGCTTGTGCGCAGAGACATTGGGAGTTATAGAATCATCCCTGTTGCCTGTTGATGCAAAATCGTCACTAGGAAGTGACTGTGTGGTCAAATACCACTTTCACCAGTTTTGCAAATTTTCCCTTGTGAGGGTGAAGCTGTGGTTTTTGCAGTGACAGAATTTTTTGCAGTCTTCTGTAATGGCATCTGATTCGCTTTCATAGATTGTCACTGAAAAGCTTGACAAGAACAACTTCCAAGCATGGAAGTTTAGAATGACAAATTTCCTTATGGGAAAAGGATATTGGGAATTTGTTGCAGGAAATGAAGAAGAACCAGTTCTTCGTGATGTTCCCAATCAACAGCAAATGCAGGCATTTAAAGCATGGCATGAGAGAGCCAGGAAAGTTATGTATTGGCTGTCTATCAGCATTTCAGACTCTATGATTGTGCATATTCAGGATGCAAGTACGCCAAAGGAGGCATGGGATACTTTGTCAAAAATGTATAGCACAAATACGCAAGCCAGGAAAATGCAGCTCAAGCAAGAGTTGCACAATGTGCAAAGAGAAAATATGAGCATCAACGACTACCACATGAAGGTGAAGAAGATTGCAGATGCACTTGCTTCCATTGGGTCACCAGTGGAAGATGATGATTTAGTTTCTGTGACCTTGAATGGTCTAGGAAAGGATTATGCACAGTTTCGGACATCCATTTCAGTTCGTGAAAGATTTCCTGATTTTGAGGAGCTGATTGCTCTTCTAATTTGTGAGGAGCAAAGAAATGGTGGTGCATCTTCTTCAGGAGGAACTTCAAAAGAAGCTGTCTTCTACTCAAATGCTGGAAGAGGTAGAGGGAGAGGTAGAGGAGGCCGATATGGAGGTCGTGGTAGAAATCAGAATATGCAGCAAACTCAAGAAAACCAGTCCTATGGAGGAGGACGTGGTAACTCTAGAGGCAGGGGGAGCCAAAGAGGTCATGGTGGATGGCAAAGAGGCCAAAATGCAAATAATAATGTTGAATGCTACTATTGTGGTAAAATGGGTCATATGGCTAAAGACTGCTATAAAAAGCAGAATGACATCATGAATGGAAAACTGCAACAAGGAAATTATGCATCCTTTAGTAGACAGGGTGATGACAGAAATGAGCATCTGTTTATGGTGCAGCACATGAACAATTCTGTGACAAGTGCACAAGAAAGCAATGATGTATGGTATGTTGACTCAGGTGCATCAAACCACATGACAGGTCATGCAGAATGGATGGAGGATGCAAGGAAAATGGAAAAACCAGGATTTGTGGAGACTGGTGATGATACTGCACATCCTATTATGCAGATTGGAAAAATTTCCTTGTCTATGTGGGATGGGAAAAAGAAATACCTGTCCGATGTATTTCATGTCCCGAATATCACCAAGAATCTGGTTTCTGTTGGTCAAATGGTTGAGCAGGGCTTGCAGGTCAGATTTAATCCTCATGGATGCTTTGTTGAGGATATGAAAAATAAAGGTCGTGTGATAGAAAAAGGAAAGAAGAAGGGCAGAATGTTTACATTGGATGCAGACATGTCTGAATTGAGTGCAGCAATGTTTGCACATGGGACCGGTGTAGTTGCAGATATTGATATCTGGCATAAACGCATTGGTCATGTTAATGTACAGCGACTTAAATCAATGCAGGCCCAAAATATTGTTGCAGGTTTGCCGAAATTCAAGGTTGCAGAAATGCATAAGGTATGTGAAGCCTGTCAGTTTGGAAAACAGGCAAGGAAACCATTTCCTAGACATGTTCAAGAGAGTGAGAAGCCATTGGAATTAATCCACTCTAATGTATGGACAACTAAAGCTGCATCTCTTGGAGGGTGTCATTATTTTGTCAGTTTTATTGATGACTATAGTAGAAAAGTTTGGGTGTATTTTATGAAAAAGAAAAGTGAAGTTTTTGGGCATTTCAAAACTCTTAAAGTGATGGTTGAAAAAGAAACAGGCCTGCAGATAAAATGCCTAAGGTCAGATGGAGGGGGAGAGTACCTCTCAAATGAGTTTGCAAGGTTCTTGCAGGAGCATGGCATAAAGCAGCAATATTCATGCAGTTATACCCCACAACAAAAATGGAATTGCAGAAAGGAAAAACAGGCATATTGGAGAGGTATCTCGTGCCATGCTCAATGAAAAAGACTTGCCAGATTTTTATTGGGCTGAAGCAGTTGCTACAACAGTCTACATAATGAACAGGACTCCCACTGCAGCAATACATGGAATGACTCCAGAGGAGAGGTATACTGGTAGGAAACCAGATATTTCTCATTTGAAAATTTTTGGTTGCATTGCCTATGTCCATGTGCCAGATGAGCTAAGATCCAAGTTGGATCCAAAAGCTGAGAAGTGCATCTTTATTGGTTACTCTCTTCAGCAAAAAGGGTATAGATGCTATAACCCTTCTACTCGTAAGTTTACAGTGAGCAAAGATGTTGTTTTTTATGAGATGAGTAGCTGGTATAAACCAGTAAATGTGATTGATGATGTAGATGCACAAAATGGTAATGCTGCACAGAATTCACAGCAGCAGTCACAAAATATTAGTGGACCTGGAGCGTCCTCTAGCAGTGGTTCACATTATTCACCATGGACAGGAATATTGAGATCAGGAGAATCTTCTCAAAACAATGCAGATAGTGGTATGCAGGTATCACGAAAAGGAAAAGAGAAGGTTGATCAGCCCATGTTTGATGTGAATGCAGGTCACTCTTATGTGGATGGTGAATCCAGTGGCTCAGAACAGAGCATTGATGATGAGTTGGGTATTCCTTCTATTGTTACACCTGGAGTAAGGAAGACGAGGGATGTTTTGAGAGCACCTGGGAGTGAACCTACTTTGCGCAGGTCTACGAGAGCTAGGTATCCTGTGGATAGGTTGAAATATGATGGATTTATAGCCATTCACTATGCATATATGGTCAAAGTGATACATGAACCAGAACCCACATCTTTTGAGCAAGCCATGGGAAAAGAAAAATGGGAGAAAGCCATGGATGAAGAAATGGATGCCTTGGAAGCAAATGCTACATGGGAATTGGTACCTTTGCCTAAAGGTAAAAATGCAATTGGCTGTAAGTGGGTTTATAAGGTGAAGCACAATGCAGATGGTTCTGTGAACAGATACAAGGCAAGATTAGTAGTCAAGGGGTATGCACAAACATATGGCATTGACTATGAAGAAACATTCAGTCCGGTTGCAAGGATGGCAACCGTAAGAGCAGTTATTGCTATGGCTGCATCAAAGGTATGGTCTTTACATCAGATGGATGCAAAGAATGCCTTCTTGCATGGTGATTTGCAAGAAGAGGTCTATATGGAGCAGCCACCAGGTTATGTGCATGTTGTTCATCCTGAGTTTGTTTGCAGGTTGAAGAAAGTCTTGTATGGCTTGAAGCAAGCACCTAGAGCATGGTCTGACAAGATAGGACAGTATCTTGTCACTATTGGCTTTCAGATTTCCAAGGCAGATTTCTCACTTTATGTGAGAAAAACAGAGAAAGGTATTATGCTACTTGTCATTTATGTTGATGATTTGATTATGACAGGTGACAGTGATGAAGATATCCTTCATGTGAAAATGCTATTGAAGCAGAAGTTTGAGATGAAGGATTTGGGAGAGCTGCGTTATTTCTTGGGCATTGAGGTGATTAGATCACCAAGTGGGATACAGCTCTTGCAGAGGCAGTATGGATTGGACATGCTGTCCAAATATGGGATGACAGGCTGTAAGCCTATTTCAGTTCCTTTGGAGCAGAATGTGAAGCTGAGCACAGATGCAGGTGAGCTTCTAGAAGACCCTACTATGTACAGACGCATAGTAGGAAGTTTGATTTATATGACTATTACCAGGCCAGATTTGAGCTATGCTGTTGGATTGGTAAGTCAGTTTATGTAGGCTCCAAGGAAACCACATTTGGATGCGGCTAGACGCATACTCAGGTATGTGAAGTCCACATTGCATTATGGACTATTTTATGAGACTGGGGTTCAGATACAGTTGCATGGATACACTGATGCTAATTGGGCTGGTAGTATTTCTGATAGACGATCTACCAGTGGATATGTGTTCTCTTTTGGGAGTGCTGCAGTCACTTGGAGCAGCAAGAAACAGCCTATAGTTGCCTTGTCAAGCACAGAGGCAGAGTACAGGGGTGCAGCAATGGCTGCATGTGAGGTAGCTTGGTTGCATAAGCTACTTTATGATATGCATCAGTCTACAGATGGACCAGTTGTCATTTATTGTGACAACATGAGTAGTATACACTTGGCAAATAACCCAGTCTATCATGCTAGAACAAAGCACATTGAGGTGCATTATCACTATGTGCGAGAGAGGGTTTTACTAGGTCTTATTGATCTAGTTTATGTCAGCACAGAGGATTAGGTAGCTGACATATTCATGAAGGCATTGGGCGCAGAGAAACTGCGCAAGTTCAGAGACCTGCTTGGTGTGCAGGAATTGGGATTGAGCTCGAGGGGGAGTGTTGAGATATCGAGCTCCACTCGTGATACGCCAGGGTGACCGTTGTGTATTTATGTCACCGACTTGTCAGTTGCAGACGCGGTTGGTACACCGCCCATGAATAATAGCTACATGATAGCTATCCTTATCTACTCTAGTTCGTGACTCAGTTAGTATGCCACCTTAGTTAGTTGAGTTTGGTTTGAGACCCATATAGAGGGTTCTTCTATTTCTTTGTACTTGAGTTCTTTTGGCTTACACAACTAAGAAGAGGAAAACTGTTTTCAGCCTCCACCCTTGTGTGTCTTCCCCCATTGTGCAAGCAAGAAAGCTTCAAGCGAGACTCCTTCCTTCTCTCCCACAATCTTGACAAGAAGAAGGGAGGAGAAAATGGAGAGATTTTCCACCATGGTCCCTCACCCTTACACACTCACTCTCTCACACTTCCTCACTCACTCTCTCAAGCACAAGAAAGAACAAGAAGAAGTGAAGAAGAAGAGGAGAGCCACTTTTGCCACATAACAAGAATAAGCTTCTCTATTCACTTTTTGACTTTTATACATGCCCTAATCCCTTTTGGAAACCCATCCCCTTTTTTACATGATCGGCCATCTTGCCTAGGTCTTCTTTTTTTATTCCCTTCTATTTACACTGTTCCTTCATCTATACCCGTCTACACATTACAATTTGCACAAGAGGGAACCTAGCACTCCTTTACAAAATTTTAGGGGTGCTTTTGCATTTTAGAATGTGCCTTTTCCCTTTTGTATTTGTCTTGAACTTTAAGGGTTGCCCTTATGATTTTGGCATTTTCTCCTCTTATTCCTTCTGTGAGGCCGCCTTTTTCCATATTTTTGAATTTTCTTTGCTTCCTTTTTCTCTATCCTACATTAGGGTGAGGACTCGAATAGTTGAAGCGTGGCCATGTGGGTCGATGATGGGCCTTATGGGGATTGGGTATGGAGAAGAAGCATTTCAAAATGGTGGAGGTTGTGGAGGCCGATAGTGGATTGAGTGGGTGACAAGGCCTCCAAAGTCGGTGATTGGTTGCCGGGAATTGGATTCACCTAAAAAGGAAAAGAAGGTACACTACCTATAGGGGGTGTGTCTACCTTACCATACAGTGCATTGTGTCTGTGCCACTAGAACTAGGAGGTGGGTCAAGAGATGTAGGCACACCTGGGTCTTGCCCTGCACTTCAGGACCCAGCTTGTGCATAGGGGAGGCGTAGTGGGTGTAGCTTACGGAGAGAGGTCTAACCATAGGCGACTGTGACCTCCCTTGGTGTGTTTTGCCCTTGATATGCCCTAAGTGTGTGAAGTGGGGGAACAAAAGGGGCTAGGGGGCTAGGCACAGAGCTACCGACCAAGGTCACCGGATGCACCTAACTTAAGGATCCTAAGTGCGATGATTGTGGCACTCATCAAAAGCGAGATGTATTGCTTGTTTCCTCTTTTAATTTTCTTTTCTTTTCTTTTCTCTGGTATTTTTCTCTCTTTTTTTCTTTTTCTTTTTCTCTTCTCTTTTTTTTTAAAGATACACGAAGAACTTGTCATCATGTTCTTGGTTGTGGGAGGAAGAGGTTGGGGGATTGAGGGACTTACTAAGAAAGTTCTTACTATGCATGTAGTCCTTTAGATTCATATGTACATTTAGAGGGGTTTTGGACAAGAATGGATGATTATATCTAGTGAATCGGCTATCATTCATGTCTTCTAGTAGACCCATGCAAAAAGATGGAAGAAGTGTAGCTCACATCATGAGTCTAGCCATTGCGCAGCTATCTATGCTGGCATTCAAGTCAAAAAAGAGGGGCGATAGGCAATATTCTTGAGAGGAAAGAGCTTGTGTGCGCAACACCCTAAGTAACCTAAGGTAATTATAGGTTGTAATGAAGGGTGGGTTAGGGTAGGAGGAGAACTCACAATGAAGTAAGAGATGGAGAGCTCTTAAGTTCATCTGTAGAGAATGTAAGGGCTTATTCTGGTTTAGTGGCATTTACATTATATATTGTGGGGAAGGCATAATGGCCATGGATATCGGATTTGAAATCCACTCCTATCCTTCTTGGATATGGCATGTAGGTCGAGTCATTTCTCTTATAGGGTAGGGTGCTGCAAAAGGACATCCACGCATCCATGTTTGCATCCCAAATTATTCTCCTCCACTTGGGTTGTGCTTCATATCCCCTCACAGTCTTGGGCACTTCCATGATCTTATCTTCCCAATAGTCGGCTGATTCTATTCTCCACAATGTTGTGTTCTTTTGTCATTCTTCATTCCATCAGTCCCCAAGTCTTCTACCCATATTCATCACCTCTTCCACCACTCTAGGGGACAACACTTGACTCCTTGCGGGTGGGAATCAGAGGGTAAACTCAAAGGGTTTGGATTTATTTTCCCACTATTTTCACACCATGAGTTCCATGTTCCAATTGACAAGAAAGCACTCTTCTTTTTGTGAGATAGGAACTTCTGAAACTACTAAGGGTTGCACCCTTACCCTTCTTCATGCTTGCTCCAACATCTTCTCTCTCCTCCTTCTAGGTTTGGCTTTCCTTTTTGGATTTGGATCTTCTTGTGGCACTTCTTGTTGCATTTCTAATCATGGAGGGCTCAATTTTTGGACTTGTTCTTCTTCTTGTTTGCCCACCTCAAAATCCAATTCCCCCTTCAATAGGTAGCACTTGTTGTTCTTCTTCTCCTGCAAGCTCCAGTGGTCTCTTGTTCTTCCTTATACCCTAGAAATTCTACTTCTTGAGTCATCAACCCTGCCCTTAGCAAGTATTCTCTTTAATCTCACTGGCTTAGACCAGTTCTTACTTCTTGCGTTTGGGCACACAAGCCATGCCTTATAGCTTTGTGGGCAATCTCTAGCTTCTTCTTCAAAGTTTCTGTGTCCTCCTCCTCTTCTAGTTGTGTGATATCTAGGATGGTATTGAGGAAGGCACATTGTTGGCCCACTATTCTTGTCTCCACAACCTCTACTGCCCTACTCTCTGCTAGCACTTTCTTGCTCTCCACATGGGCTAGATGGATTGCCAAGTCTTTCACTCTTTTCTTGCTCTTAGCTACCCACTCTTTAGCTCTTTGCTTCATTTATTCTAGACTCTCATTTTGTCTTTTGGCTAAAGCCACCACTCTTGACTCCTATTCTTTCCACATTTGGGTAGCTTTTCTTTCTCCTCTTCCAAAAGTGCCTCATCTCTTCGTTTATCTTTTCTTGCTCTTTCCAACCTGACAACAACCTATTCTCCATTTCCTCCATTCCTTTACGGTGATTTTCCTCTTCATGAGCTTTTGAGGTGTCTTTTGCTGCAAGCTTATCTGTTGCCTCCTCTATCCTTTCCAACTACTCTCATATCTCCTCTTGTTGCACAATAAGGAGCTTATACTCTCTTTGTAGCCCTATGAGCTCTTGTCTTTCCTCCTTTCTTGCCAATTGTCTTTTTCTTCCTCTGCCTTGATTTCTTCCTTCAGCTCATATATCTCCTTTTGACATCCTGGCACTTGGCATGTCCTCTCCAATTGGAATGCTATCGATGCTTTCTTCTTTGCCTGCAGCTCAGTCATTGCTATCTTCTTTTCTTCCTTTGCATTTTTCAACCATGCATGGAGCTCCTTGACATAGTTGTCATACCCCATTGAAAATGGCACTGCTGTAGGTATCAACATTGGTGATGCCTCTACTTTTTGTTTTTTAGGATCCTACCATGATTCAGCATCCGTAGCTCTGTCAATCTCTTCATTCCTATCATTGGAGCTCCTCCACTTGAGTTTGGGGCTATTTCTTGCACTCTACCCACCAAATACTGCACCCACGCCATTAGATTACTTTCCTTCATTGTGTTTGTTTGTGGTGCCTTGGGTGGTTGTTATGGTTGCGGTTGGGGCCATGAGAACTTATGGGATCGGATGTAGCAAGCCCTTGCCCTTTCCTTGCTCAATCTCTACAAAATTGGTATTGGTGCTTGGTCCTTTTTCTATCAATGGGATCATGGCAACTAACTCCTCCTCCCTGGCACGTTTTCTAGTGACATGCAAATAGCTTTCATCGTGTCTTCTTCCTCTTCCTTGCATAGTCTTTCTACTTCTTCTTCCCCAATTTTCTTACCCTCTCTTCTTCGGCGCTTCTTGACTCTTCTTGCACCTTTTATAGTTTAGGATTTTCTTTTCTTTTCATCCTCTCCTTGGTTCCCTCTTTCTTCTTTAGAGGAATCTTAATTTGTAGCTTCTTTGGCCCTCCTCGGCTAGGTGGCATCTCTTTTTCTCTGCCGCCCTCACTCAATGTTCTTTCACTTGATTGATCCTGTTCTGGAGTGGCAATCTCTTAAGGGTCTCTCCCACTTCCTTTTTACCTTCCACCTCTCCCAATACCTCTTGGATAATTCCAATTGCACCCCGCCAAACCATATGGTCGATGCTCTGGATGTGGGCGTTCTACGATCGAATTCGGAGGTGGCAATTGGTGACTCACCCCCTACCAATTTTGGATGCTAGCACCTTGTTTGAAGCTCCAATTGTCCTCTAGACATAAGAATTCAATTTGACTTCCTCTAGGCTCCTACCATTACGCTTTCAAGCATGGGCACGTGGATTCTCATCATGAGTGTATTGTACCTATGACTAGAGAAGAATGCATACACCATTTTTGCTTGCAATTAGACGGTGGCATCATGAATGTCCACTAAGTTAGATCCATCATTACTATGCACCTTTCCTTCATCATCTTCAACATGCTATAGACATCCCTCTTTTGTCTTTTTCCTTGGACATTTGCCAACCTTAATGCTTTCTCCACCAATGCTAGCCTTAGTGCAACTTTGACATTCTTGGGAGAGCCTCTTTGCTTGACAGTTACGATGCTGCTGCCCTTGATTACAGTGAAGGTCGTCAAGAACTCTGTGCATTGGCTATGGTCGGATCTCTTGGCTAGCGTTTTCCACGTATTTGTGAAGATTGTACTGGTCAATCATCCTCTTCACTCCATCTTTGGCAATGCACAGAGTTCCCTCAAGTTGCTGATGCTATCATATTTGAGTTGGTTAAAGACACTTGTCTTGACAGCCAGCTGGTACCTATTATGCTCTTCTTCTGAGAATGGAATTTGTGCTGCCATTTTGGGTTCCTACCAAGATACAATGACTTCTATTAGTTCACTTTGCAAGGCATGGGGAAGGTGGCATCCAAGTGTCTAATGCATATGATTAAGTCATCCCCTATGTTCTTGGCTAAATCAAAGGCCAAAGTAAGAATGGGTCTCCTTTCATAAGAGGGTCTAAGACCTACAACAGGAGGTTGGGGTTTAAGGTTGTTGCTTCTTTGGCTGACCCTTAGGGCATGTGGTAGCCACTTATGTGATAGACATTGGTTACGACACAGATGTTGTGTTGCTTGTTTCTTGTGAAGCCATTGGGATATAAGTAGCATTGGGTTGAGTTGGGTTAGGGGAAGTAGGTTGTCATTGGTCAAGAGACCTATTGCAGCTCTATGGGTTTGGTGGCTTTTGGCTCAAGCGGCTTGTCATTTGTCCAAGGTGGCTCACAAGGTCTTGGAGATGATTTGGTAGTAGACGGTTGAGGGGCATGTATGCCACTCATGGGCTTAGGAAACCAAATCCAATTGTTGCCTTCGTAGTATTCTTGAGCGCACTGGAGGTCTTTGGGCACCCATCACAGCTTGGCCATTTGTTTCGTACTATAGTGCCAATTGTGTCTCCTCCTCTCCCTAGGGCATGATATTTTGTGGTTATAGGTACATGTGGTTTGGCTTCTAGATGGCTACGGATGTCGTTTTGGCACCCATTTGAGATGTTAGTCTATGGGCTTATGTGTGTTTTCTTTGGGTTGTGGTTGGTTGGTCTTGGCAGGGTGGTCATGACCCCCCTCCTTTGACTTTGCGCTAGGTACTTCTATCGGTGGCACTACGAGCCTAGGTAGGGTTATGCTGCCCTTGTTGAAAGCCATCACTATTTGCATATTTCCAATGGTGAGATGAATGCATTGCTACGAGTTTTCAACATTGCAATGTGTTTGCTTTTCAAAGGCACGTCCTAGCAGCAATTCCTTACCAGTGGCCATCAAGTTAGGCAATATATAGAACGTCATAGGTAGGCTTTCTAGATGGCTAGGGGTGTCGTTTTTGGCACCCATTTGAGCTACTTCTCTGTGAGCTTGTATATGTTTTGTTAGGGTTATGGTTGGTCGAAGGGTGAGACTACCAATCACTCATGATCCCCCTCCTTCTTTGACTTTTCGCTAGTTACTTCTATCGATGTGGCACTGCGGGCTTAGGTGGGGTTACGCTACCCTTGCTAAAAGCCATCAATATTCGCAATTGCCACGTTGAGATATGAATGGGATATGAGTCGTAGTTAGCATTGCAATGTTCTTGCTTTTTCACGGTGCATCCTAGCAGCAATTCCTTACCAGCGGCCTTTGAGTTAGGCAATACATAGAACATCATAGCTAGGCTTTTAGTCTCGATAGAGACCACTACTTTACACTTTCCTAGTGATGGGTAGGACTATGAAGTTAGCTCCCTCATTGATAACTCCATCAAAGGTGTGTGTTTTTTGAGCAATGATTATGATTCGCAAGTAAGCAAGCTCCACTTCTTCCTCATCCATATCCTCAATATTAGTGATGGTAGCTACTCTCACATTGAAAGGTGGTTGTAGCCTTGGTAGCTCATGTAATGGATGGGTTGGAGGATATTACTTCTTGAGGTGACTGCCATTAAATAAGACTATGCCTTCTCCTTCTCTAGGGTCTTGTTCTCTATGTTGCTAGCTTGACTAGTGTTACAGCCTTTGAAAGGTCCTAATACTTTGAACTTCATCTTCTGCTTATGACCCTTCATTGAGTATAGCAATATTAGGTCGCCTTGCTCAAAGTTACACTGTTTGATATGCTTGTCAAACCAACTCTAACATCTTGCTTTCGCACAGATTAGTGCATGAGCAGCTAAAATTTGTGTCTCAAAGAGATGTTCTAGCTATACTAGACATGAAAAACTCTACTAGTAGGATTGCTTCGGTCCCATAGGTCAGCTGGAAGGGTGTTTACCCGAGTGCCATCTTGTAGACTGTCCTATAGGCCCATAGCGCTACCATGAGCTTATTGTCCTAGTCACTGCACAAGGTCAAGATTACTTTAGTCAGCACATTCACTAGGATCTTGTTCGTGGATTTCGCCTAACCGTTATCTTGAGGGTAGTACAGTGATGATTTCCTATGGATGATCAAGAAGGTAAAAAGCAAGTGGGCAATTACTTTATTAATGAAGTGAGTGCCTTGGTTGCTAACCAGTTCAATGGGGCAGCTGAATCGTGAGATCACATGCTCCCAAAAGAACTTAGCCCTAGTTGTAGCATCATTCGTCTTGGTGGCTTGAGCTTCTGCCCACATTTTGTGAGGTAATATGTTGCCACAATGATGTACTTGGCCTAGGAGTACTGTGTCACGAGGGTAATTGGCCCAATGAAGTCAATGCCCCACTTTTTGAAGGGTTGTCATGCTATAACTAGGGTCAACTCCATCTTATCTTTACAAATAGGGACCTTGGTCCTTTGGCACTCATCACAATGCTTGACAAACTTAGCAGCATCGCAAAATAGAGTGGGCCACCATAGTTAAGATTGAAGCATCTTGCGAGCTGTAGTATCTCCACAACATTGAAGTGTCCTCTTGCAATTACACCATATGCTTCAGTCATAGAACATCATGCATTTTGTGCTCACATATGCATCTCTGCAATAGGCCATCCTGTCATAACATATAGAGCTGGGCGGTGATCAATCGATAGGGTTGAATCTTAAGGATGAGGTGCCTTAGCCTAGCCTTCTCAATAGGTCTTTCAAAAAATTCATGCTCTAGGATCTATACTATGTCATCTACCTAATAAGGCATTAAATTGGCTCCAAATAAGTCATTTTCACTAGACATGCTAAAAAGGTGTGCATCAGGTAGGTCATCCACAATGCCCTATCCAAGCGGCTTCTCTTATGGGTATGTGTGACATCTGGTTTGCCATGTAATGCTACTTGCCCTTACATACAACCACAAAGAAGTCAAACTCTAAAAGTAGAAGTAACCATTGAGCTATGTGTCTTGTGGCACAAGGTTTATTCACCAAATAAAGCAAGGCTTGATGGTCAGCAAAGAAGGTGAAGGATGTAGCCAAGAGATATTGCCGAAATGTATTCACAGCAAACACCATGGCTAGGCCTTCTCTCTTATCATAGAGTAATTCATCTCAGTACCCATGAGTTGTCAGCTAGAAAAGCTCACTACATAGTCAAAGTTATGTTCGCCAATCTGGCACAGAATAGCTCCCATAGTAAACTTCAATGCATCAATGTGCACATGAAATGTTACGTTCCACTGGGGCTCATAAGATCGATGCCATGGTAAGAGCCATTTTTTCAACTCCTCACATAAGCACATTGGCACTCCTTGGTCCACTCGAATATGATCAACAACTTGTAAAGTGGTCTAGCAATCAATGCATAATTCAAGATGAAGTGCCAATAGTACATTGTGTGTCCCAGGAAGCACTAAACTCCCTTATAGTTTGTTGGGGGTGACAAGTCAATAATGACCTTGATCTTGGAGAAGTTAGTGACAATGACATTCTTGGACACCACATGCCCTAAGATACATCCATGTTTCACCCAAAATAATTGGCAATTTAAGGGGTTCAAAGAGAGACTATGTGATCTACACCGTTCAAAGATTGCGTGAAGCTTGTCTAGGTGTTCCCTCTAACTGGAGTGTACACATATTTCATAAATGAATATCTCTAGCTCTTTCTTGAGCATGTCCTTGAAAATGGCACACATTAGAAACTAAAAATTAGAAATTGTATTCATCAATCCAAATGTCATGATTACGTAAGCAAACATGCTCCACTCCACGGTGGCAAGTGCTATGTTATGCCTGTCATCAGGGTGCATCTGAACTTGGTTGTAACCCGAGAAGCCGTCTAAGAAACTATAGGCTTCTTTTCCTACTAATCTCTCCATCATGTGCTCCATATAGGACAATGGGTAATTGTCTCTCCTAGTCACTACATTGACTTTCTTACAGCTCACGCACACTCAAATTTTACCATTATTTTTCAATCACAATAGGCGACACCCAGTCCCTGTGCTCAATCTCGTAAATGAATCTGATCTTTAAGAGTCTATCAATTTCTTCATTCACGGCATGAACATGCTTCGAATTAATTGGGTAGGTCATTGTTTCACTGGGGTTGTATCAAGAGTCATTGGGATGTTATGTGTTACAACTCTCAAATTGACTCTCTTGAGTTCCAGGAAAATACATCTATGTAATCTCACAAGATAGCAATGAGATCAGCCTCCTCTTGCTTAGTCAAGTCTTCAGCTATGAACACAGGTTGAGGCTTTTCCTCTTCTTTTTCTAAGTTGACCTCCTTGACCTTAGCAGGCCCTTCAATTGGTTCACTTGCCTATCCCTATCTCTTTGTGCCCAACAAGATTACTACTGTGACTTCTTTCTCGAATTTAGTGGAGTGCTTTGGTAGGTCTTGGGGTTTCTTTTACTATTCAACTTCCGACCCTTTCGTTATCCTCTCTTCTCCTTCTTCAATCGTCTACGTTGCAGATGGACCGGTAGGTCCCCTTCGGTATGTCTAGTTTTAGTAGGTGGTTGAGATATCTCTGAGTTGCTCTTAGAGTACACTTCCGAATCCAAGTTAAACTTGCAAACCTTGCTAGTGGAAAGATTTTCCCTTGGTGGTCATAGCTCTGAGGCTAATTCTTTTCTAAGGAGAGGTACGACACCGGGCTAGGTCAATCTTGCTTGCTCATAGTTCATCATGCCTAAGTGATCCAACCAAGTGATTGCATTATGTTCTGAATACTCCTTTCTTGATTATAAAGGTGTTGACTTTTCATGGCTTGGAGTCCACTCTTATTTGTTTCATCTATGTTGTACTCTACCGTCTCGGCCTTTTTTTCACTTTCCTCATTCATGGAGTAGTAGTCTTTGTACTCATCGTCTGAATTGCTACATTTCGACTATCCATCCTTGTCTAGGCCTCTATTCTCATGCATGACTAATGCCCAATTGTACATCAAGTTTAGGTCATGCACTTTTGTCCATTGCCATTTTAGTTCGTCCATGAGGTCTTGGAGTGGCTTAAGACTAGGTAACTAGCTAGATCCCTCCTCAAATTCTCAAGGATCCCTTCGAGCTCAAGTCTATTGGAGGAACTATGGAAAGGAGCAGGTATTGGTTGTCTACTAGGGCTTTTGGCCATCATACAAAGTGGCATTGATGGTAGGGTCTTTCCCTTTGGGAGATGAGATGTGATGGCTCTATGGGACTCACAAACTATCTTTGACGGGTTACACCAAGTCTACATGATTGCATGGCTAAGCACACTATGTCTCCTAATGCTATGGTTTAACTTTCATTCCATTAGCTAATGTGATGTTAAACCTTGCTATCTCCACCAACAATGAGTTACCCCAAGCTTGCAGGACGACATGGCTAAGCACACTAACTCTAGCTCTTGTGTCTATGATCCCCTTTCTTGTGACGTCTCCTAATGCTACCACCAATAGGACTGTGTGCATCTTTTTGCCCTCCCAAAAAGCATTCATATGCAAGGATTTAGGCACTAAGTTTAATGTTAGGCTAGGTATCTGAGTGGCTAGGCGTCCGATTTTCAATTTTTGATTTTCGGTTTACACTATTTGCTGGCATCTCTAGGTTTGGATCCGATTCGGATTCCGTGTATGATTCTGATTCTGTGTTTGATTTCGATTTGGATGGATGTCCAATCAGACAAAGAGACCTAGTTTGATTCCAATTTTTAAGAATTGGATGTTCCTGGCCAAATCAAACCATCCGATTTTGGGAATCAGACCAAGTGATCCCATCTATGCGAACTCACAATGTAGCTCAAATTTGATTTGTTTGGGCTCGATTCCCAACCCCAAGGTCCCACAAGCTCCATATATGATCTTTGACACATAAACAATTGAGACAGCTCACTTGTAGGTGTTATATGCACTCAAATCGTGCAAATCAATGCAGTCTCCACTTCTTTGGTCTCCTGCAGTAACATGTCAGCTCTCTCTCTCTCTCTCTCTCTCTCTCTCTCTCTCTCTCTCTCTCTCTCTCTCTCTCTCTCTCTCTCTCTCTCTCTCTCTCTCTCTCTCTCTCAAACCTGCAAAAGTGAAAATGAGCTCTCTCTCCCTTCGTCAAGGTCTTAAACCCCCTTTTCAACACTCCTTTGATGCCCCTTTCTCTTTCTTTCCAGATTCCAACCCTGTTTTCCACTTTGCACCCTGATTTAGGCTTACAGTTACAACAAAACCTGACTGTGTTTTTCTTTCTTTTTCCCTTTTTTTTTCCTACCTAAATGCCTACAAATCACAAGCAAATACTGATGCTAATCAAACCAACCTATCTAAACTTCAAGAATCCAAAACACTTACTTTCAATGAAGATCAAACACCCCTTCTCCTACCTATCTACCTCAAACGCACTGGTTCTAGGAAAACCCTACTCTAATGCTTGATTTGGGTGCACAAGCACTTAAGACTCAAATCTGTCGGTCCCAAAAAATTGAACCAAAATGTTGGAGATTTTGCTCGAATACCAAGATCCACGGATTGCTTATTACTCAAGTGTTTTGAGTCAAATGCTAATGGATACCTCTCACATAGCCATGCGTACCCTCTATCCTATGAGTGTAGTGAGCTTACCTCTATGTCTAATCGAGTACCCCTCTCTTTTGAACCTTCTGATAGCTCCACAATTTGAGATTATGCAAGCTCAAGCAACCTCAAACCTCCACCTTCCAACTCCATACTCCATAGCTGCGTGAGACAAGAGTTGAGAAGAAGAAGGGATGAAGAAGAAGAGAGGAGAAAAAAGAGAGCTTCTCCACCACGGTGTTGTGCCATTACTTGCACACCATGTAAAAAAATCTAGAGTGTGGCTTCCTTTTAGATTTAGAGAGCCAATGCCACTTTAGGCATTAGTATTAGTGTCCATGGTTCAAAATATTAGAATTTTTTTGACAAGTTTTTAGTCAATTTTTTATATTCTAGATATTATCTCTTGTAACAATCCATAAAACTATAGATAACTTCTAGATTAGGAGGACATATAAAAGAAAGCATGTAGCTTTCAACCAATTTGAGAGGATTTTATGTAAAAAAAAGAGATTAGCAAAATCGCGCGATGCGCGATCGCTGTTTTCAGGCAGTAAATAGCACTTCGAAAGTGGGAGATGAAGAAGGAGTGATTTGGCATGATTCTGGCTAGGTGTCCTAGTATTTAATCCTCCTTTCGGAGCCATTAGAAGCATTAGATTGGTGATCTAAGTAGCATAGAGGAAGGTATTATTTTGTACACGTTTTTGTCTGTTAGAGTTATATTTTCTCATAATGCTGAAAGAAATTGACAGGCTTCATCTCTGTTAGTATTCTTCTATATTTTCTTAAAAAAAATTGAATTATTATTCTACATCTTCAATCTCTTCAAACCCCTTCTCTTTCGTCTACTCCTCTCCTTGAATCTACCTTCACCCTACTATCACTTATCTTCAAGAACTTGGCTTGAAACCTTCAACCTTTCTCTTATCTCTACCATCTCTAGAGTCTAAGCTCTTGAATCCCCATACATTCTTCTCTTGCCAAACCCCTGTGGTGACCTTCAACCCTATACGCTGTGACATTGGTGAATCCAACATGAAGGTCGGTGTAAGAGAACTCCAAGATGGGAGATTCTTCAGGAGATACTCTACAACAATTGGTGTGCATACTGCAATAGACTCAGCAACAACAAATCCACAAAGGCAAGATGAAGAGAAGATTGATTCCATAGCTATCAAGGCCCTAGAGGAAGTTAGGCATGAATTAAAACAATTTAAAGGTCAAAATTACTCTGTTTTTATTCGCTTATAAGTTGAAAAAATGCTCATCTTTGGTGTACCACAACATTCATGGAGCCGTTATTTTGTCAGACTAGCCAAGCATGGTCTTCAAGAAAGAATCCATGGTCTTTTTCAACAAGATGCCGATTGGGCTGCATTCAAAAAAGCCCTACGTAAAGAATTCTTCTTAGAAGACTCTGGCCTAATGACAAAGAAAAGTTTCACTGAATGGGTTGAAAAACCCAACAAAGGTTTAGCTGCAACAGCTCTATACCATGAGTTTGAAAGTAAATTTGGACAACTTGATGTTGAAGATCAACAAAGTATGGAAGGTCGGAAGATTGAATTATTTCTTAAGGCTACAGATTCCATTCTACAAGAGAAGCTTGCTGATTGCCTAGAAGATGGTACCTTTGAATCAGGAGTCAAGACTGCATGGAGAGATGTTACTGATGCAGTTAACATGATTACTCGAAGAGAGCAGATGCGACTAAGATTGGGCTCTACTTCAACTTCAACAACTCCATTGATGGATCTTGTTCCAACTTCCAAATCCCCTATTCCTTTGACTAATCAACCAACTCTTGCTTCTTCTGCTCCTTCTAAAAATGATGTAATGGATGAACTCATTAAAAGCATGCGTGACCTTCATCTGAATCTTACAGAAATTAGTTTAAAAAAGTAGAGAAGCTGGATGTCAAAGTCGAATAGCGAGGACAAGCATCAACTCAAATACCCATGCGAGAAGGCTTTAAGAGGCGTTGTAGTTGGTGTGACATCCAACAACATGACAAGAGGAGGGAGTGTTCTGCCTTCTGTGAGGCTGAAGCACAGAAGCTCGTATTTTGGAAAGATGAAAAATTTCATGCGACTGAAACTGGTCTTCCACTAGAGCCAAATTTTGGCAATGGTGGAATGAAGACAAGATTAGAAGATTTAGTTGTAAAGAATGCCTACGCAGCAATTGATGTAGCTACCTATGGACTGTAAATTGAGCCATTTAAATCAAGTTTGAAAGCATGTAAAGCTAATGTGCAATCTAAAGTATGGATGCAGGCACTAGATCAAATGGAACATGGTAAAGCAGCCAAAGAAGATTGGGCTAACGCTAGTTAGTATACTTGAGGAATAACTAGTTGGAAAGAACCGGTAGATTCTTTTTCTGCCTTTGCACATTTGGCTGACGTCAATCATAAAGAAGTCTTGATTGAAGAAAAGAGAAGAAGAGAAGATGAACCAAGGACTTCCTCTTCTGGCTCTCCGAAATGGGTAACTAGAAGAACGCCTGAACAGCCAAAGCTTGCTAAAAATATAACCTGTTACCAAAGTAATCACATATCTAACAATTGTCATCCTAGCAATTGGACTGAATGTCTCTTCATAATCTATGCCATATGTTTGAGCATAGCTTTTTGCAACTAGCCTAGCCTTATACTTGCTAACCGAACTAGCTGCATTATGCTTGATTTTGTAAACCCACTTACAACCAATATCTTTCTTGACCTTGGAAAAGGGTAAGAAATCCCAAGTCTTATTGGCTTCTAATGCAGCCATCTCCTCATCCATTGCTACATCCCAATGAGCATGACCAACAACACTCTTAAAAGAAGTGGGCTCAACATCCTCAACTACCTTTATTATATAAGCATAATAGTGAGTTACATAATCTTCAAAACCAAATCTTTTAACAAGTTATCTGACTCTACTAGCTTGCATACCACTGGATCAGTTTATGAAGCCTTTACATTACCATGTTCTCCCTATACACTTGGTGTCTTGATTGAAGGAATAACAAGATCATTATCCAAACTCTTTGAATCACTAGAATCTCCATCAAATCCCAAATGACTAGTAGATGCATCATTACCATCCAACACTTTCTTGTTTTCCTTGTCTTTATCTACAACACTTATAGATCCACCTAAAGATGAGGGCTTACTTCTTAGTCTCCTAGACCAAGGGCTAAGTGTAGATGTAGTACCAAATGATGTTTCTAGTCCACTAAGGCTCTCTAATTCTTACTTTTCTTTCTACAAATAACTATTATGATCATGATCATCATCTAATGCATCATCACTAGATGCCCATGCAACTTCTGCAATATGCCTATTTTTTCTTTCTAAAATCCCATTTTGCTGTGGGATATACCTATAAGTAAATTGTCTCTTTAACCTATGAGACCTCAAGAAGCCATTAAACTCATTAAAGAGGTACACTCCCCCTCCATTTGATCCCAAGCACTTAACTTTCAATCCTGATTCTATTTCAACAAGAGCCTTGAAAGTTTTAAAGTGATCAAATACATCACTATTTTTCTTCATGAAATATGCCCACAACTTCCCTGAACAATCATTAATAAATGTGATAAAGTACTTTCTTCCACCAAGAGATATATTCTATGTAGACCCCTAGATATTTGTATGTACAACATCAAGTATGTTTTTACTCATATCTCAGTCATGCAAAAAGAGTTGTCTTTCCTACTTACCAAACTAACATGCTTTGCACATTTTGTAAAATTCTACAATTCTAAAAGCAAGAAACCCTGTAACCAATCCTTTGGATTGCATTAATTTCAACCTTTGTACATTTGTATGTCTAATACATTTATGCCATTTTTCAATGTTTGTAACCACTCCTTTTCCTTTAGCATACATAGCAGCATTCATTGCAAGAATTCTAACATCTAAAATAAACATGTGACAAACTCTACTTCCTTTTGCAACCAACTTGCACTTATCATTAAAGTCTTCTACAAAAAAATCTTTTGCATTAAATTGAACCTACAACCGTTTCTATACCATTTGACCAATAGACACAAAATTCTTTGTGATTAGTGGCACATGCAATATATTTAATGAACTCTTTGTCTAGCCATCATGCAAGGACAAGGGAATCTTTTCAATATGTGAGATTGGGTGGCATGAATCATCACCCTCTCTATACATAATCTGGATTTTGTAAATCTTGCATCTCTCCAAACCATTCAACGTGACTATTTATATGATTAGATGCACCTAAATTGACATATCATACATCATCATGTGTCCCCTTTCTTGTAACAATATTCATCATATGTTGCATAACAAATAGATGCTCATTTTTGTCTTCATTTTATCATGAAGATGATGCATAGTTTCATTGTTGCAATTTACCACTATAGATATCATCATTCTTAGTATAGCAATGGGCTGTTATATGACTAGTTTTGCCACAATATGACAAACAATACTAAAATTACTAGAACCTCTGTTCTACCATCCATCTTTTCCTCTAGAGCTCTCCCTACCTCTAAAATTTCCACGGCTTCTTGAAACCTACGTTTTATCGAATTACTGATTTAACTTGTTTGGTTGGTTATCATCAGTACATTCCATACTATGGCCTCTCAAAGAGGATCTTCTATATTACCTTCCTAAACTTGAGTAAAATGCTTGGACATGTTCACTATTTCTTTTATATGAGTCACCCTACATATTGATCTCTTCGGTAATAATGAGAGAGACCAACTCATCAAAATCTAGAAATGGCTTCCATATAGATATAAAAGTGACAAATCATTTCCAAGCCTTCTCATTATTAGGACCACATTTTTTCTTTTTTCAAAGTATTCAACTCTTGCTTGAGTTGAATCTTCCATGTCTTTATATTTACTGGAAACATGTTTTCAAAAATTTTCCAAGCTACATATGAAGTTTTTGCATTTTTTATATGCCCTAGCATAGTATTATCAATAACTGAAAATAGCCAATACATCATCTTTTTGTCCTTTGCATTCCATTCTTTTCACGCCTTTAATTCATTGGTAGTTTCACTGTTACTCAGATGTGACCCCTTTTCTTTGCTTGAAATGAACTCATAAAGTCCTTTATCAATAAAAAAGTTCATCACACAAAACTTTCATGATGGGTAGTTGTTATTATCTAGCTTTTCAATGAAGGGGTTTCCATTGTTCTCTGCCATTGTCACAAAAATGATATAAAATAGCAAAGAAGTCTTCTGCAACCTTTTACAACTAGTGCATAGCAATGCACCAAGCCTTTTTCATTGAGTACTCAACAGTATATGTAATTTGCAACCTGTTTGTAGAAAAAACTTATGTTTGCTTCCTGGAAAACACCTAAAATTTTTGAGATCTATAACCTGTGTATCCACTTTCAACCGACACAATCAAAGTTGCAGCATGCTTTTGAAATTGTTGTATGTGATCTTATGTGTCTAAAATGGGACCCAATAGGGTTTGAAATGGCGAAAAACCCATAGGGAAACCCTAAAGGGCTAATCTACAAAATATACAATGCTTTTCTTGCACACCAAATCTCATAGAAATTTGAGATTTTTACTCTATCATCCTACTTTTGATGCTTCCATAGGCACAATCCAAGAGAAAGAGTAGAAGAATGGGAGAGCTTATCACCCATTGCTTTCTTGCTTCAATTATTGCTTCTTCTCCTTTACTTTAGCATTTAAAACTAGCCTCTCTCAGTGGCATTTCTTTGATGTCACGTCAAGAATTGCATGGTGGGGGACTTGCTTGAGTTGCAGCACCAAACACACACCATACACACAAGAGAAAGATCACTCAAGAACACAAGAAGAGAGATGGAGGCCAAAACGTTCTCTTACTATTTTTTTATTCTTATTTCATCCAAAATACAATGTGCACAATGTATAGATAAGATACAACATAAAGGAAATTGGCCTACTAAGTTAAACAACGCATAACTGACTATACTAATTGACTAGCACTATAGCTATGCAAGTTGTAGGTAGGTACAAAAAACTAAATATAATAAGTGATAAGTTAGTAGCCATGTGAGTATTATAATGACCACTGACGTGCTAACTATAGACATGTAGACCCACGTAGCTAGGTGTTCCATCATCATCATCAATGTCCACATGTGTTGAGCTTTCCATCTCACCAGGGAATTCATGGATTTCTCAAGGAAGGCCTTACTCATCATAATCGACAAGTGGATATTCATCACCATTGTTGAGGGCAAGAAGTGATGATTACAACTAGTGAAATGGCTTTTGTTCATATCTTCCAAAAGGTTGAGACAGTATATACATAGCATACTAGCTCGGAGTATGAGCTCCAAACATGGCATTTTTGTCTATTCTTACATTTATATAAAAAGACAAGGGGTGGAGTCCCCCTTTCTCAACAGCCTGGCGGCTAATTAGATAGGCAGCGAGGGCCGCGACCTCTCCTAGCTCCACAGCAGCAGCCAGGAATTTGGCATCTCCTCCCTCCACTCTAGGTGGATGACAGCGGCCTCACCCGGTGCTTCCTCCTCCCTCTTGATCTCCCAACGTGACCAATAGAAACTTGCCTCCTTCCTCGACTCGTGGTTTCAACAGAGCGATGGCTACAACCACCTCTCTCTCTCTCTCTAATCCTTCCCTCCCCCCCACAGGGGGTTTATATGGGAGAGGGAGAGGTACCTCCCCTCCCCCACGCGGTTCGTGCATGGGTTTATTCCCTCTACGACATCCAGCAAGGATGCTCAGTCATCCTTGCTATTCCCCTCCCCTCCAGCACGACAGTCGCTGGGGGAAAAAGGGGGGAAATAATAAAAAAATTTCCCTTATTCCTAAAGCTTATCCTTTTGGCTTCCTAGGAGGAGGTTTCCACATAACTAAACGGTTTTTCTTTTTCTTTTAACTCGTTTATGCAAGTGGAGATCAAGATACATTGTAGGTAATTTGAAAATCACACCGTCAGTGTATTTTTGGATATTGGAATTCCCTTGCATGACTATCACATGGGTTAGAAATATTATCACAACGGAAATATTACATCTTCTTCCTAGTGTATGCTAACTTCTTGTGGTTCTATCAAGAAAAGCACATTTGGCACCTATTGTGGCTCCACCCTAAGCTTCAATTTCACATCACCTATCCATTTTTACCTTTGTTTCTTTGGGTCTCTACCTAGGATGACTCTTTAGGTGAGCGCTCTAGCTATTGTTGTGTGTGGGATCGTTCATGAGCATCTTTCACATCCCAATCAACTAGTGGTATAATGAAGGATCAAGTTCCTCGTGAATCACAAATCCCAATATTACTAGTTGCTCCCTTGGGAGGCCTTCTTGTTTAAGATACTGGGCCACTTTATCTTGATTATTGGGCTTGTACTCTAGTAGTTGTTGTAATGGCCCCATGGTGTTTTGGAGGGCTTCCTTAGCCACTTTGGTGCACAGATCGGATGATGTATGTGTACGTAGTGAGCATCGGAAGGTCCCCAAGAACAAAAGAACTCTACTTTTTCACAAAAAACAAGAGAGAAGACTTGCACAACATGAAGCAAAAGACTAATTAGGTAAAATCTTCCCCCATGCCTTGTGTGAGCGCTCCACAAAGCATGTATCTGATATATTATTCATCTCCAAGCTCAAAAAAATAGCCCAATTTACAATTAGCACGCTTTAGCTTTTGTGTTTGCTTTTGTCCCACTAAAGAATTAAAGCGGTTGGGTGTCCAAAGAGTCAGGTTGTGTAATATTTTTGCTATGAAATATTCAAAACCCAAAATCTCATGAAAAAGAGGTTCAAAATAATTTCTCGCAATGATAAATGTTGGTGGCTAAGTACTCCCTCCGTGTGCACTAGCAAACTCCACCCCGCATCATGTACTGTCGTGTGGAACACCCTTCACGGGAAAAGCAAAAGGAATAATGGATAAATTTTTGGCAATTTTTTTTAAAATAACCCCTCCCCTTTCAGCCATGTGGCTACCCCCCCCACCTTAGTGCTATAAGAACACCCCCTCCCCAAGCTTGAGGGGAGGAGGAAAGAGAGAGAGGATAGGCTGCTATCCCAGCTTTTGGAACCACGCTGCCGCCACGCTGCCTTCATGCCGCCTGCATCACCACCATCATCATCATAATCATCATCATCGTCGTCAGCATCACCTCCCTCATCATCTCCCTCATCATTTTCTCTCTCCACATCATCATCTCTCTGTCCAGAAGCCTGGAATCTTCTTTGGAAGCTTCCATTAAGGCTTCCATAAGCCTTTTTCTCATCGTGCCTCCTGGGTTTTTAAAATCCGTGTTTCCCAAGGCCCAAACTCTCATGCTGTGAGGGAGATCCTGAATGGAAAGCGATTTCAAAAATTGGATAAAGGGCAGGGAGGAGTTTTCTGAGTCAAGGATCTACGTCATCAATGGCTCCTAAGCAAAAGTCGCAAGGCCCACACTCGGGAGTTTCCACTCCAAGTACGCGAGTGGACAACACCCCGAATCTTAGCGCCCAGGTTTTGATTGTATTCTCGCATGAAAGGGATGCATTAAGCATGTTAGTTTTTAGGGAAATTTAAATGCATTTACTCATTTGATTTACAAATTTTAGTGGTGTGTTGAGCACTTGTATTTGTGGCACTTCCGTGGTCAAGTTGCATTCCTGAACGCATATTGCATAAGTTAAATGGTGGAATTGTCTAAAGGCATCCTTGTTGCTTCGCGAAAAGAACAACACATATAATACATAATGCACTTAGGTAATGATTTCCTAGTTGTGACTCGTATATAAGAATCTTAGAGACCCATTGAATGATGTCCAAACAATAGCAGTGCATGGAAAATTGCATGCGAAGATGGTTGCATTTTAGGTCGGGTTAAGTGATAAAAGGAGAGATTAAATCAATGAAGGACTCATGGCATTCGCTCATGCATGGAGATCTCTTGTCAAAGTTTGAATGCATCTACATTAAAAATATTAAAGCTTTGATTTCGTTGCATCAATGTAGGATTTATATGAGTTATCTCTAAATCTCAATCATTATAGTGTAAGGCAATGAAAATAATGATCTCTAAGTTGCATAAAAGCAGGAGGTCTATGGTTTGAAGTTGCATACTCGCATGGAATGATGCATCTCACCTATCTTCCAGTTATTTACATATTTTAGGGGGAAAGTACTTGCTAATTTAAAAGAAAGTATTTGCATCTTTAAAGTGAAGATTACCTTTACTCGCGGGTTGGTTGGATCAACTAAGTAATCTGCATATAGATGAACAGTTTACATGGAAATCATAAATGTACGATTAGATTGCAAATGACGATCACCTCAAAGTGCTAGGTAGGGTTAAGTTACATTAAAATTCTGCCTAGAATCGCACTTGGGTTGCCGACCTAATATTTTTTATCCCAAAGATCTACCCACATTCTCGAAAATGTTAGGGTTATCTAAATGCCCATGCAAGAATGATCTAGGGTTCTCACCCTAAGAATCAATTGACCAAATACTAAACCTTTGTATGAATTTAGGATCCCTAGGGCCAAAGGGTTATCGGCCTAGTAGGGCTAGGGTTGGATTGGGTCAAGAGGACTCCCAAACCCTACATCTTGACCAAAGGTATTCTTGACCAAGGAATACCATGTGATGGAAGAAATAATCCCATAAGTTAGGTGCGACACATATTCGTGCAACAAGTTGCAACGTCGCATGGTTTGTGTCTAAATCACAAAATAGTATTGCCACTCCTTACAACAAGGTTGGCAAGTTTTAAGGACAAGTCTAATTTTCTAGGGGATGAGTAGTCATCCTATTACATCACCCTTCCTTGAGGTTGATTTGCCAAGATTAAGGGATTTACAAATTTGCCAAGAAAGCAGTTGACCAACCAAGTTAGGGCGACGAGGTTGCCTAGGATTTATTGTCTATAATTTAAGGAAATCTAAGGTGGAAACAATTTGGGTCAAAAGGGTATAAACCCTAACCCAAGGATAAAGGGTAAACAAGCAAACTTAGCTTACGAAACCCTTGGGATCTTGCCAAGTCGCAACTTATCTCGGATCGAATGCTGGATGTATTCGGAGAGAAGGATTTACACCTTAGCAGTTGGCTGTATAAACGACCACTGGAGTGCTTGTGTTTGTACAATTAGGAGCACTGTTTGTTCTTCTTTGCTCAAGGAACTAATGCTGGAAAATAACTAATGCTTCAAGTTGAAAGCCTAGAGGGAGAGGCAGCATTAGTTACCCCCGATTGTCTGCCTGACCCTATCCAAGGGGGTTGTTAGCCGCCTCGGATACGTGGACCGAACCCCTGCGAGAGGTTTCTCCGTGGGTGCTACTTGGAGCAGGAGGACGCTTGGGTGCCAAGGGGGCTCTGGCCATAAATCCCTTGCCTTCGGGTCCTGCATAAGAGGCCGACGTGACTCGAGATGGGATCTCAAGGCCCGCATACTAGTCAACAGGCGGAAACTTGGAATAGCGATCCCTGAGGATTGCTAGAATTTCCTTCGAGCGGATTATGGATTAGCCTTCAGGGTGGATTATATGATGTATTCCAAACACTAATAAATAAAGATCAAATCTAGAAAATGAATTTGCTTGACATTGTTTTTCTATGTCAGTGCCTAAGTTGCGTAAAGGAACCAGTGATTAATTGGTTAATTAAGGAAGCTATTTTTTGCTTGTCAAACTAAATGTGGTAGGTAATTAGATAACTAAAGCAACTTGATGAAAGTGCGGTGGATGTGACCCTGGGTTCGTCCTACGAAAGGGTGGTCTCGGTTGGCCGGGAACTTTTCTCAAAGGAATTGACAGCAAGGTAAACGATGACCTAGAATATTTAGAGCTAGAGTCCCGATTTATACTGTTTTAGGGGAACGGAATGGGACTATGCCTTATGGGTAGAGAGGTTAAGCTTCACATCCCTCTCGTTTCCCATTCTCCTTGAACCAAGTATAGTATAAATCCGCTTCGACCGTGATGGTTCTGCGTAAAGTAGTTCATCTGGGGCTCGACACTAGCTACCATTCTAGGAACTTGACCATTAGGAAAACCCTAATTCAGGTCGGTCCTAAGTGGGAACGGTCAGAATGCTTCCGCTTTGTGGAAAACTCAGGAAGACCAAGATCGCAAACCCCGTGACATTCCTTGGGAGTGCCGGGCGGCGCTTTCTGGACTCTCTTCCCGATGGGTTGTAAGACGTGTCCTGCAAGTGGACAGGGGGACACGTTACAAGCTGTGCCCAAATACAATGTCCAATAACAAATATTTAAATCATGCGTCCATGTGCATACAAAATAATAAATAAATGACAAGTGCTTCAATAAATAAGCATGTTAAAATAAATATTGGCACCACGCCTAAGATGTACGCCTATCAAAAATGATAATTTTTTCTAAATAACTTGAATACACACTATCACCCAGTGCTTCCCAACGCCACCATTGCTTGCTCTACACATCAACTAAAGCATTCACAATTTTTAGAAAATAATAAATTAAACTGACAAAAGTGAATACCTAGCAGTATTCAGCTACAAAATAAATAAATTTGTTAGAACTCAATCCTAACCTTAATTTATTACGAGTGCGCACTCTAAACTCATAAACATCCATTAATTTAAATATGTATTTTGCGGAATCACCCACTATGGAATCACCCACTTGCACATTAAATTAACAAAACACCCGAAAAGGATAGGCGTCCCCATCGACTTTTTGCACAAGGAATCCACCTTGTGTATGAGCCCCGGTAATAAATACAATTTTACAGAATCCACCGCAAAACCTCACAGAATCCACCGTGAAATATGCCTCCTAGCATCATATCCCTGGGGTGGGATAGCAATTGTCCTCAATTGCTATTAGCTCAATGTGGAGCCAACAGTGAAGAGTAAGCACTATGGTCTCGAGCGTGCATCCATTGGGCCTATTCAACAGGATGATTTTTAAACTTAACCAAATATCTAGAATATCTACAACCAGTTCTAGTGGTCAAAAAGTCAGTATTTAGAATAGTTTCAGGTTCAAGGATTTCAGTTTCTTCTTCTAGCAAATGAGGTTTTTCATAGACATGATGTATAGGTAATTGGCCTCTAAAAGGTCGTAATAAACTAATATGAAAAGTGTTGTGGATTTTCCAATGTTGTGGTAATTCTAGTTTACATGCATTATCATTGATTTTGTGAATGATCTTGAAAGGTCCATAAAATCTAGGGGCTAACTTTAAAACATGGTGTTTGTCAACATTTTGTAATCTTCTCTTTTCAATACGTAACCAAACATAATCATCAACTTTGAAACTCATAGCTTTTCTGTTCTTGTTGGCTTGTTTTGTGTATGATTGCTGGGCTTTCACAATCATATCTTTAACTTCATCAAAAATAGTAGCATGCATGTTAGCAATATTATCAACAGCTTGAACTTTGTTTGACAATGATGTAACTAGGGTAGGTAATCTATATCCATAAATGATTTCAAATGGTGCTTTCTGTGTAGTTGTATGTGGTGTGTTATTATATGCAAACTGAAGTAAATATAAATGTGTATCCAATGTTTGTGGTTTTGAAATTGTGTATGCACACAAAAGATCTAAAATGATACTGCTAGTAGCTTCTGTTTTCCCATTTGTTTCAGGATGAAATGCAGATGAAAAATCAATCTTTGTTCCTAAATTAGAAAACAAAGTAATCCAAAAATTATTACAGAATCTAGAATCACGGTCAGAAATAATAACTTTTGGCAAACCATGATTAGTGAAAACAATTTTCAAAAACAATTGAGCAGCTTGAGATGCAATTAACATTTTCTTACATGGAATGAAATATGCTTGTTTGCTAAACCTATCGACAATAGTCCAAATCATATCATGATTAGCTTTAGTGTTAGGCAAACCAGTGATAAAATCCATTGAGATCTATTCCCATGGTCGTTCTGGAATTGGTTAAGGCATTAATAAACCATATTGTTCACCATGGTATCATTTAATTCTTTGGCAAATTAAACATTCAGATACAAAGTTAGATACATTAGATTCCATGTGTGGCAAAAAAAAACTTCAATCAGTGTATGCAAAGTAGAAATAATTCCTCTATGGCCTTGGTATGGGGGACAATGAATTTCATGCAAGATAAATGATCAAAGTGGAACAGTTACACATAATCTTTTTTCATAGAACATAAATCCATCAGCGTAAGACAACGAATCAATGGGAATCCATTTATTTGCAACTAATTTATTCCAATCAGTTTGAAAACTAGGGTCTTGGTCGTAGGTATCTTTCATAGGGAAAAGAGAGTCAAAAGATATCATAGAGATATTATGAATAGTCGGTCTTCTACTTAAAGCATCAGCAACAACATTCTCTTTTCCATGTTGACATTGTATGAGTGGATGAAAACTTTGAATAAAAGCAGCCCATTCAATGTGTCGGTCAGATATTTCTGGTTGAATAAGGAGATGTTTAATGCTTTGTTGGTTAGTTTTGATCATGAATTTAGATCCCATTAAATAGTGTTTCCATTGACGTAAAGCTTGTACTACAGCTAGCAATTCTTTATCATAGGTAGAATACTGTTCAAAGGGTTTAAGTTTGCAACTAGAGTAGGCTATGGGATAGGAATCTTGCATAAGGACTGCTCCTATTCCAGATCCACTAGCGTCAGTGATGACTAGGAAAAATGGTCTATTGAAGTCAGGTAATTGCAATACAGGAGCATGAGTTAAAGCATGTTTCAGTAAATCAAAGGACTTTTGTTAATTGTCGGACCAATGATACACAATACCTTTCTTTAATAAATTTTTCAAAGGTAATGCAAAAAATGAAAATTTTCTCACAAATTTTCTATAAAAGCTAGCAAGACCTAAGAAAGAATGTAATTTGTGCACATTTTTAGGTATCGGCTAATTCAAAATTGCTTCTATATTTTTAGGGTCAACTTTAATACCTTCAGATGAAACAATGTCCTAGGTATTCAACTTGTGTTTGGAAAAAATCACTCTTTTCAAGATTAGCATATAATTGATTCTCTTTCAATAATTTGAAAACCAAAGATAAATGTTCATAATGCTCATTTTCATTCTTACTGAAAACCAATATGTCATCAAAGAAAACAATGACACAATGCTGATGCGTCAAAAATATGTGATTCATCATACGACTGAATGTGGCTGGTGCATTAGTTAAACCAAAAGGCATAACAAGGAATTCATAGTGTCCAAATTACGTTCTAAATACATTTTTGAATATATCACATATGTTCAGTCATACTTGATGATATCCGAATTTAAGATCTATCTTGCTAAATATTGCAAACCCTTGTAGTTTGTCCATAAGATCGTCTACCCTAGGAATCGGATATCTATTCTTGACAGTGATCTTATTTAGGCACGATAATCAATGCACATCCTATAGGTATTGTTTTTCTTCTTTACTAATAGGACAGGTGCACCAAATGGAGAACTACTGGGTCTAATGAGTCCTTGGGTTAACAATTCTTCAACTTGGGCTAGACTTTCTTTCTGTTCAATTTGATTATGTCTATATGGTGCTTTACATGGTGGTTGTGATCCAGGATTTAGGTCTATTTTGTGATCTTCAGGACGTATGGGTGGTAAGCCAGGTGGTAAGTCAGCAGCAAAACAATCTTGAAATTGTGAAAGAAATTGTACGTGCCTAGGATGCATCTAATTTTCTTTAGCTTCAATTTTATTCACCCATATTAAGTAGGACTTGTTACCTTTTTGTAATGCACATTTAGCATATGTATGACTAAGCAAGGGAAAATTATCGAAAGTGTGCATACCATGCAATGTGATTTGTTTCCCATTAGAATGAATCTTCATTGAATGCGTGGAATAATCTATGTTGGGATTATACTGATGATGCCAAGGCATTCCTAAGATAATGTCACTAGATTGTAAAGGCACAACTAAGAAATTTCTACGTTCAACATAGTCACCAATTTTAATTTCTAAGTCATGCACTTCTTGTGTTCCATTGTATCTAGTGCATAAGAATGCAGCCTTGATGCGATAATGAGTAGAAATAGTATGTAAACTCAATTCTTTGACCAATTTTGCATAGATAAAATCATGTGTGCTCCCATCATCATGTAAAATAGTCTTTTCTTTATCATGTACAAGACATTTCATCGTTAATAAAGAATAGGAATTTGGCATATTACCTAGTAAAGTATCTGAAGTAGTACCCATATCGTCATTGTCTTCCATGAAATCTAGTATTTCTTTATGTTCTTCATCTTCTGTTGCTCCCAAATAGTTGATGTGAACAATTGGCTTTTTGGATTGACAATTCACCGCTAGATGTCCAGGTTGATGACCTTTGTAATAGACTATGGGTTTGGCCTTAGACACATTATTGGTAATAACTGGAAGTTTAGGAATGTTGGAATTTGGCTGGAAAGATGGCTTAGGATTTGGATTTGTGTTTGATGGTAAAGCAGGGGGTTGTGCCCAAGATTTACGGAATGAAGATGGAAGGAAACAATTTTGATTGAATCTTCAAAAATTTGAATTGAATTGTTTTGAACCAAAGTTACCATTAGTTGAAAATTGTTGTAGTCGCTTCTTTCATCCTCGAATTTTGTCTTTAGTGTTATAGGCCAAGGAAATTACATGTTTGAGAGTCGTTGGCTTGAACATGTTCACCTCTGCATAAAAATTCCAAGTAAGCCAGACATAAACTTGCGTTTATGGATTGCCTCAGGCACATCTTCGAGTATTCGAAGTTGCAATAAAGCATTCCAAAAATGCTCGGTATATTGTGAAATAGGCTCATGATCCTTTTGTTACAGAAGATCCCATTGTTTGATTGCTTTTTCGTGGAATTGGGGTGGAAGAAAATTCTGAAAATTTTTCCTTTGGAAAGTTTCCCAAGTAGTAGGACAATCAATGCTTTTGCGGACAACAGTCCACCATAGGGATGCTCTGTCCACTAGATGATTAGTGACACACTTAATTTTGTCTTTCTCAGCTTATTGTTCTTCATGGAAATAATCATCAAATTGACTGATAAAAGCAAGTACAGTCTTTCCATCACATGACCCATTGAAAGTATGAAATTTGAAATTTCTTTTACTTATCTTTGTTTCTTTTCGAATAGATTGCACTTCAAGTGTCGCATCGATTGTACGTCATATAAGATCTTCAGATTGCAGTCCATCTTGGTTGGTGGTAGATCATTGCAGATTGGCCAATTGAGCTTGCAAAGTTTGACGTGCTCTTCGTTCCTCTTAAAGCTGCATCATAATTAGATCCAGTTTTTGCTCCATCGTTGGTTCCGGTAAATCACCTTCGTCCATAAAATCTTCCACGGTTTGATCGAACATCCTGCAAAATTCCAAAAGACCTCACACACTTGAAATCTTGTTAGCGGGATGAGCGTAGCTCAAAGTCTGGTTTACAAGGCTTATTTCTCTTTTTTTTAAATGGCTTTTTGCAGTATTTCTTCTTTGCGAATGCTGAAATTGATGTCACTGTCTTCTTCCAAGAGGATACTTCGTGTATGTAGTCTGCGTGTAGTATCTGTTTGCTGTAATTGAACTCTGTCAGTCCATAGGTGTGAACAGGGGCTTGCAGGGAAGTTGAAAATCCGTTTGAGACTAGTTGTGTATGAATAGCCACTATGGGAGAGGTTGAAACTTAAAAATTGGTAACCTTAGTAGCTTTTAACTTTAAAGCTCTTGGTTTTAAAAAAAAAACCACTCGTTTGATATCACCATGGGAAGAGGGGCCATTTTCTGACGCCATCGTCTGTGACGACATACTCTTGCCACAAAAGATCAAAATCTCAAAAGCTTTAAGCTCTTATAAGCTTTTAAAGCTTATCTCTAACTTAGATAATGATAATTAACTTCTCTTATATGTGATAGGCGACTTGATATAGGAGTTTGTCTGCTGGTCCTTCGCTTGTAGAGGCTGGTCCTTCACAATCCAACAGCGTAGCAAGGGGTTCTTCACCGCTAGGAACATGCTGGTATTGACGGATTGTTGTGAGATTGACTGTAGAGCTCAATCATTCCAGGAGCTCCGCCTTCACGTGAAATGGTAAGCGATTGGAAGCCCTCGATCTCAACTTTTCTCTGATACCACGGGTGCACAGATTGGATGCTGTATGCGTACATAGCAAGCACTGGAAGGTCCCCAAGAACAAAAGAACTCTACTTTTGCACAAAAAACAAGAGAGAAGACTTGCACGACATGAAGCAAAAGACTAATTGGATACAATCTCCCCATACCTTGTGTGAGTGCTCCACAAAGCATGTATTTCATATATTATTCATCTCCAAGCTAAAAAAAATAGCCCAATTTACAATTAGCACGCTTTAGCTTTTGTGTTTGCTTTTGTCCCACTAAAGAATTAAAGCAGTTGGGCGTCCACAGAGTCGGGATGTGCCCAAATACAATGTCCAATAACAGATATTTAAATCGTGCGCCCATACGCATACAAAATAATAAATAAATGTCAGGCGCTTCAATAAATAAGTGCCTCAAAATAAATATTGGTGCTACGCCTAAGATGCAGACCCATAAAAAATGATAATTTTTTCTAAATAACTTGAATACACGCTATCACCCAGTGCTTCCGAATGCCAGCATTGCCTACTCTACACATCAACTGAAGCATTCACAATTGTTAGAAAATAATAAAATTAAACTGACAAAAGTGAATACCTAGCAATCTTTAGCTACAAAATAAATAAATTGGTTAGAACTCAATCCTAACCTTAATTTATTATGAGTGTGCACTCTAAACTCATAAACGTCCATTAATTTAAATATGTATTTTGTGGAATCACTCGCTATGGAATCAACCACTTGCACATTAAATTAACGAGATGCCCGAAAAGGATAGGCATCCCCATCGACTTTTTGCACAAGGAATCCACCTTGTGTATGAGCCCTGGCAATAAATATAATTTTACGGAATCCACCGCAAAACCTCACGGAATCCATCTTGGAATATGCCTCCTGGCATCACACTTGGAGTTTTCTCTTCAATACCACCATTGTGTCCTCTTCTTCCAAGTTAGTGACATTTATGAGAGTCTCTATACAAAACTCTTTTGTTGGATTCTCGTTATCTTTTCTACCAGCTGCTAGGCTTTATCTTCTACTATACCTTTGTCATGCTTAGCCTTTGCAAGTTTGTGACGAGTAAGATCTTACATAGGCCTTGAGCTTCCTTCCTCCCATTGGTTGATTTCTTTCCTTGCTTGCTTCAAAACTTCTTCTTGTCACTTTATCAAGGCTTCTAGAATGCTAATGTGTTCTTCCTTGCTTTGTTGGAGGTGCTTCTTCTCTTGGGCAGCATCGCCATAGTCATCTTGAGATCTTCCTATCATTTGCTGGCTTCCTCCCACTACTCTACCAATTTGAGGGTTCTTTCCTTTATCTACTTCACCTCTTCATTGTCTAGATATTTATCAGTCTTGCTCCTTCAGCCTCTCTTCCAAATCTGCCATAATTTTTAAGGCCTCCCCATGGAGGAATTTGACTTTTGCCCATTCTCTTTTTCATGTTTATACTATGCCAATAACTCCTCATACTTGTCACTATCCATTTTTTTCTAGCCAAGGTGGCTAGCTCTATTATGAGAGTGTAAACCTCCCTAGTGTATTTTTTCTGGAGCGTTATACAAGCTTCCTTTTCCCTTTCCACGGCTCACACCGCTTGCTTGCTTTCTTCTTCCTTTTGGTATTTTTTCTCTTCCAAAGTCTCGAGAAGGTCATCAAAGTCCTATTGAGTTCTTTGAGTGATACAAGGAGCTTGAGACAAGGTGTTCTCTAACCTTGGCACCTTCTCCATCCTCCTTTCTAGTTCATGATGCAAGCCTCTTTGACCCTATAAGGGAAAATCCCATTGATGGACTTCCTGACAAAAATTAGTAGAATGCTTCCACCCATTTAGGACCTTCACTTGAGATCTGACTACCTTCCTAGGAAGCAATGGCAATGGTGGTGGGAAAATAGGTAGTGTGGTTCTTTCAAGTGCTTGGGTAGGCTGTGGTGGTGGGGATAAGGGATGATTTGGCTCTTTCCCCTTACCCTCAATCAGCTTGTGCCCTCTCCCCTATTTGTGCTTCCCGCTCTGCTTAAGCTAATGCCTTGTTGATTGATATTGGGTGGGGCTTCCACTAGGGTTTCTTCTCTTCTACGCATCTCCTTCACTGAGTTTCATACATCCAAGCAATATTTCTCCTTCACTTTCTTTTCCTTGGCTTTTCTTTTTTCTTCAACTTTTTTGGACTCCTCCATGGTTGTTTCCAATTCATCTTCTTCTTTTGATGGAGTCTTTTTTTCTTCACCCTGTTTTTTGGTGGTGTTATTCTTCTTTCTCCCTTTTGTAGAGCTTTTCTCCTTATTCTTCACCTAGCCATCTTTTAATAGATCTTCTTTGTTCCAGGCCTTCTCTTATTTCTAGTTTTTAATGGCTTCTACCTCTACTTGCTGTGCATCTTTTGCTCTTTTCCTCCTCTCTTCTCTAGTCTTTGTTTTCTTTGTCTATATCCTTTGTCTCTTTTTGTTGAGTGTGGTTTGCGACCCTTCTTCTTCTTTGTTTGCTCCTACTATCCTTGACCATTGGATCTTGTCTTGCTTATCATGTGTTGTGCTGAGGATGTGGTTGTATCATCTTGGCTACTTGTTATTATCACTTCTTCAGGAATGTTGAGATCGTTCATGCTTCTTTAATGATGGTCATCAATACCCCTCCAAATGCAACCATGGATTCTCTCTTAGTGGCTTTTTTTGTAGTAGGATTTTGGCTTCCCACTATGACCTCTTCAAATCCCGTGGGCTCACTAAGTAGTGTCATTGTTGCATGAATGGTACTCCTTGTGTATGTGTTGAGGTCCACATCTTTCAAATCTCTTGTGAGCAAATCTTCAAGCATGTTAAGTTGGATTGTGTTCATTATTGTGATGTTGTGGCAAGCACCTGAGAACAATGTGTGGATGCAATTGTCCTATACTTGGTGCAAACCATTGTTAGGGATAGTCGCAAACTTGATACCATCATTGCCCATTTGTTTCTTTGTGAAATGAGCGGGCCCACAATATCCTTCATTGCCTTCAGTTTGTAGGGGTGTTGTGGTAGACCTAGGGTTCGAGCACCAATCCTATTGAGAGTGGAATATTTATCATCTATAGTCCTTCAAGTGTCCTCATTGTGATGGTCCATGTTCTTTTGTTTCCATCATAATTTGTTAGGAATTTGGTGCATTTTGGGTAGTTAACTCTACTCCCAAATTTCTCCACATGCTTAGCTAAGGAACACAATTGTGGCTTCTTGTATCTCTTGCATACAATCTTCTCATTGACTCTTGCCATTTTTTATATGTCTTCTATGAAAAGGAAAAAAAATACAACGAGAAAACCATTTGAAATATTATTGAGCTTACATGCTTGCTTGTTCAAAAATCAAATGTTGCTTCATTTATTACAAAAATTGCTAATAGTGATATACAATGGGCTGACTTTGAACACTTGATAATATTTGATGGACACTTCCTCCCCTCCCTAAAGAGTTAGAAATGCTTCCTAGCTCTTGGAGAGGGTGACTGGAGGGAGAATTGGGGTGGCATAAGGCTCAACATGTTATTACAAAATGAAAAAAATTATAAAAATAAAAACTCACATTGTAGTTTGTCCAAATAGAAATGTAGTAGCACATGATCTTCCACAACTGTCTACCTATTTTTTTCATTCTTCTTTATTTTTGCTATCTATTTATAGATAATTACTTATATTTATCGATTTACTAGTTTAGATTGATTGATCTTACTGATAATAATTTTCTTATCATATTTCAACCCATAGGAACACTATACGCACAACAAAACCCCAAAATGCATACATTTCCTTAAACCACATAGTTGCGGGTTTTGTGTGTTTATGTCAGGACCTAAAGCAGCCCTAAAATTGGCTCTAAGGCTCTAGCAAGGCCTTTACATGGCCTTGCAGCGAGGAGCGTCTAAGAACTTTTTGTTTGTACGATTTTGTAGTCCAACAAATATTATTTTCCCACACTCCTCAAAGGAAGTCCCTAAACATATTAGTGTTATACACCATGTAGCATACACAAAGGGAGTACCCCTTGGTTTATCACCACAGCTCTAGTACCGCTCTCCTACACCTCAGGGAGGATTGGCCCCAAGATGCTCGTGAACATAGAACACATTTCAAACAAAGTCCACTCTTTTGATTAAACGATCCACAAGATAATAGATAAACCTCACTGAATAACCCCCAAGGAATTGAATATCTAGCCCTATGGCTTGGCATACCTCACACTCGCAGCTACGACATTGCTCATACAAACATATGCTATGCATCCAAGATATGATACTATATGGTGCATCAATGTAAGTGTGTATAATCATCATGCTCAAAAAAATTTATTCATTAATAATCAACAACGTGAAAGTGTGAAGATATTTCTTTTCATACTTTTCTTCTATACGATAGTGCTTTGTTGCTTAGGACTAGTATCGAGCTTTCTCATGCTATTAGACCCATTTAATTTTAGACAACCATGACCCTATATAATATGCATCACGAAACATTAGAACTCAACGTACTTTAACCACTCAAGAGTCCCCTGCTCCATATTGTTTAAAAATTGCATGTGTTGACAAGTATAAGGTGTGGTTTTCGTGTATTTTTCTTTATTAAAAGTAGTAAAAACTCACTTAAGCAAAGAGATAGGGCTAAAATAAGACTAAACCTCATGCTTCAGCTCTATCATCATATATTCACAAATATAAATCTTATCTTTTCTTATTTATTTGATGTGAAAAACCTAAAATTTTCCATTTTTTCTTATTTTTTTCTATTTATTTATAGAAAATTACGTATAATTAGTGATTTTTTGGTTTAGATTGATTGATCTCATGGAAAATGATTTTCTTAGCATGTTTTAATCCACATGAACAATATATGCACACCAAAAAAACAAAAACTACATATTTTTCCTTAAACCGCATAGTCTTGGGTTTTGCGTGTTTAGCATAAAATTATTATACGACTAGTTTTCTGTGATTCCTTCAAGATGACTGATCAAATAGAGTATGGGCAATCAAATACAATCATTCCTAACCATTTCAAACAACAATTGATCATAAAATGATGAAATCTATCTTTTTTTCATAAAATCGTGCATTATGACCTACGTTTTACGAGCTTGGACGCCTACTAACGCTCTCTCAAGGCTGTTGTGACAATTTGTCCAACCTCGATTTCATGTCCCTTTTCACTCCCACATCATTGCATGATAAAAAACGTCCATCTCAATCCACCCCCTTCTCTATTACATTGATCCATGAGAACAAACCATGAGGAGAGAGGAGAGAGAAAGACTACAGTCAAATCTTTCCATTCAATGCATCATTTCTGATCATTTTTGTGACAATGAAGGATGAAAAAATTTGGGATCTCATGCCCTAGAGCATTCCTCCTGATTCCCATGATTAAAAAAATCTTTTTTTTTTTGTGAAAGGATGCGCCAAAAAAATGGCACCTCCTCCCCCCCACGTTTAGTTTTTTTGTGTTTATGCCTCCCCTTAATCAAGTCATTAAGGATGAACATTAAAATATCTAGTTTAATCCTCAAGTTTTCACATTGTAGGCAAGTGGTTTTTTGCCACAAATGGAGACCCAAACGAACTCCGATTTGTGAACGGACTAGATAGGCTAGCTTTGACGTCGAAATCTATAAACCTAGCTATCATCATGCACTTTCTGACTCCTGGATCACATAGTTGCTTCATAATGCGAAACCTTGTAGGGATTAAATGGGGGGTCAAACAGACTTCAATCGACAAACCGAGACTTGTGTTGGGTTCCTAGCATCGAACTCCATCTAGGAAAACTCCAACTCATCAATTCACAATTGTTTCATTTGGCATAAAAATTTGGTATTTTACAGATGCTCGAGCTCTTTTCCACTTCAAAAAATGACATCTAAATTCCTCTCTCATTGTTGGTGACCTAGGATAGGGTACTCAACCCGTCAAATTCCATGAGCTAATGTGCACAAACAACAACCATAAAAAGCATCAAGTTGCCACACAAAATATACAACATAGCACAAGTACAGTTCTTAGTGCTCACCCTACCCCTTGACAAAATCAAGACATGAAAATCCTCAAGCGATAGGCCTAGCATAATCTAACAGAAATCCAGAGTGAGTCACTAACCAACTACTCCAACACAGACTAGCTCAAAGAACCATCAGAGAGGTCATCCTAGTGGTGGCCTAAACTACCCACCTAACTTAGGACAATTGGAGTAGGACCTCCTACTAGGCGAGGAGTCAAATAGCTTGGTCATCAGATATTTCCTTTTGACTTGTTTTTCTTTCAAACTTTCCATACTCGAGTGTAAAAAGGAGAGAGCTAAGTGTAGAGTGACCCAAGGAGATCAGGGCATTGGCCTCAGGTCCTAAGTTGGTACCTAAGAACCTACCAAGCTCTTGTGAAGTGGCACTTAATCCTTTTCTGATGCTCAGTTTTATTATCACTCCAACCTTCCTTATTTTTTATTTTGGCTAGCTACTACCCCTCAGAAGGCATTAGCCCTTATCCCTAGGAACCTACCAAGCCTTTGCAAGGAGATAATCAACTGCTTTTAGGATTTTTCTTTTCTTTAATTTCATTTTTTGAGGGTTTAGAACCCCTTTTTACACACCTCTGTATTGGTTTATCTTTTAAATATAGTTAGATTCTCCTCTTCTTTATACTTCGACAAGCTTCTCTAAGTGCCTTACACTAGTAGGGACTCCTAGGATAGCTGCCTACTAGGCTAACAGGACATGGTCACTAGGGACTACCTTCTAAAACATGCATTTAATGCCTAACAATGTATTTATAGGAGGTAGACAACTACTCAAACTTCCCTAAGATATACCTAAGCTAACCACCCTAGGGCTTCATGCCTTGATTTCCGGTCCGTGAAAAGAAAATAAACCCCCACATACACATATAACACTATCAGCTTAAGGGAAAAACTCAAAAAGGCAACGATACCACCTAGAATGACCACAAGAAGCTCCTGCACATCAAGGCTCCCTCCAAGAACTTTGTCAAATCTGTTTGATGCAATCATTAAAACAAAAAACCATTAAATGTACCTGCACCAAAAAAACATATGACTCTCTTGGCCTAAAGGAAAACACAACCAACAAATAGGTCCTCTTGGCCTTACAAAAAAAATATTAGAACCCTTCAGAAATGGACCTCTTGGCCTTATGGAATAAAACATTAGAACCTAACTGAAACGATCCTCTTGGCCTTACAAAATAATACACTTCACTACCATTTAGTAGCAGGCTGCTGAAACAAAGCCTTGGTCCTCACATAACTCTATGACAGCATAAAACTGACTAAGGATAAGGGCTCCTCAGGCCCTACATTAAGTGCATCAAGTTATTGGCTAACCCCCCTACATAAATAGCAAGGGGTATCCAACAAATATAATGATACACAATCCAATGCATCCATGAAAAAATAAGAAGGTACACGATTGCTACTACCTGACTCATAACCCAAACTAATCATCAATGGCCAAAATAGGATGTGTCAACAAGAAGACCCCAAAGTAGTCTAGTGCTAATGTTAGAACATAATTGTAAAGGCCTCCCTAGACCACAATTGAAACATACATATTCAACAAAAGCATAATTAGCTAGGGAATCCACAAAAAACGATTCTACTATTGAGGAACTAACTAATAAGTCATGGTCTCAAAGATATGCAATATATCTAAGGTGACACGATGGTACATCTGTAAGATGGGATCCCACACACTGTAGGTCCCATTTAGATAATTGATTACTAACTGCAAGTCACCTTTCACCAATAATTAGTGGATACCACCATATCGTGCTACATTTAGTCCCATAATCAAGGCCTTGTATTCTACCATATTATTAGTAAAAGAAGGTCCTAAATAGACTCCCATCTTCATAACAACCCTATGTCGAGGATCTTTAATTATCACCTGATTAATACATAAAATACATGCTTTGTGGAGCGCTCACACAAGGCATGGGGGGAGATTGCACCCAATTGGTCTCTTGTTCATGTTGTTCATGCTTTTTACATTGAATTTTGTGCAAAAAAGTAGAGTTCTATTGTTCTTGGGGACCTTCTGGCATTCACTATGCGAGCGTACAACATCCGATCTGCACACCAGTTATAATAGTAGATGCAAACTTGGCAGGAAGCATAAAGAATTGATTCCTTAGTTGTGAATGCATTACAGGCAGTGGGACATGAATTGAAGCAATTTAAGGGTCAAAATGTTTTGACCTTCATCCGGTTGTATGAAGAAAAGATGTTGTTTCATGGGGTACCGCAATATGCATGGAGTCAGTATTTCTCTCGTTTGGCCACTGGCCATGCATGCATTGCATGATCGGATTGATGAGTTACATAGAAGAAATGTTGATTAGGCAGCTTTTAAGAAAGCCTTGAGAGAAGAATTTTTCTTCAAAGATGTAGGATTGGTAACTAAAAAGACATTTATAGATTGGATTGAAAAGCCCAATAAAGGGTTGGCTACTACAGCTTTGCTCTGTGAATTTGAAAGTCGGTATGCGCAATTGGATGCCGATGAGCAAAAATCATTGGAGAGTCAGAAAATTGATTTGTTTCTAAAGGGTGCAGATCCTATCTTGCAAGAGAAGTTGATTGATCATTTAGAAGATGCCTATTCTGAAACGCGGTTGAAATCAAATCGAGTTAATGTAACTAAGGCAGTGCATATGTTGGTAAAGAGAGCGGATGAAATTAAGATGGGATATAGGCACCACACCTGCCAGTGCTCTGAAATTGTAGCCAAAGCGCCTATGGCTATGGCAGAACACCCGGCTATACCTGTTGGTCCGGCTCTTAAAGGTGATGTTGTGGATGAATTAATCATATGCATGTGTGATTTGAGGTTGAATTGAAAGAAATCTATGCAAAGGTTAAAAAATTGGATGTTAAGATAGAAGATAAGGGTCGACAATAGGCCAAAGACCGTACAAAGAAGGATACAAGAGGAGATGCATTTGGTGTAACTGTTTATAGCATGAAAAGATAGACTGTACAGCTTACTATGAGGCAGAAGCAAAAAGTTTAGTCTTTTGGAAAGATGGCAAAATACATGCAAAAGACACTAGTCTTCTAATAGAGCCAAAATTTGAAAATGGTGGCATGCAAAAGAGGTTCGAAGAGATGGCAGCAAGGACAACATTTTTTGCCATAGATGTAGCCACATATGGGTTGAGAATTGAAAGAACCGAAGAAGCTCGTAAAGGAGGCATGGCTAAAGAAAAATCTTGCGTTTGGTTGCAAGCATTAGATTTCATGGAAAAATGCAAAACAATAAAGTCTGAATTGACTGATGTAAGTCAGAGTATATGAGGGAGAATAGGATGGAGTGCACCAATGGATTCATTTTCAACCTATGCTTATTTAACTGAGGTTCATAATCAAGAAGCTCTTGTGGAAGAAAAGAGAAGAAGAGATGAGGAAACTACTGGTCCTTCCTCTTCAGGCCCATCTAAATGCATAACACCAAGTAAAATGGAGTAGCAGAAAAAGACTAGAAAAGCCATACTTGGGCATGTTATGGAGGATACATCTCAAGAGAAGAAACAAGAAGGGAAGAAAAGGGGCAAGCAGCCCGGTTACAAGTTACAATTGGATCTTGAGATTTCCTCAAACCTTAAAAAGGTCCTAGAAGATCACATACTTTGCAGTAGAGTGGAATTCACACTTGGAAAAGTTCTTGGAATCACGAAGCATTAATTTCAAGATGCAATCATTGATATGTTGAAATGAAAAAGATAGTTTGATGGTGAAGTTTTGCAATCATCGATATAGGTTGACAAAGACATAGAGAAAGAACTTCAAAGGAATATGATGATGCATGTAATGCTAATTTGGAGCACAGGAGGGTGATGTTGAAAATGGGTTAAATGGGAGTGTAGACAACAAGCTTGTGACTGAAATTGGTCTTATGGGCAGTAATAATCATACATAGAAGGCTATGTATAATGGGGATGTCCATCAACAAGTACATGAAGAAGAAGATGCTCATTTTATTCCAAGTAGTCATTATTCACGAATGCATTGGGCTCGTGCTACAATAGAGACAATTGTTAAAGTGGGAGAAAGAGAGACGCCTTGCATAGCTCTCTTGGATCATGGTTTAGAAATCAATGTTAGGGAACACAACTTGTATGAAAATGGAGGTTGATTGATTGATGTAGATCCGGGATGGTGCATGCAGGCATCAAACAATTCATCAAGGGATTTTTATGTGGCTTTGTCCGAATGTACTTGTGACTATTGGAGATGTTAGGGATGAATATACTTTTTGTGTGTAGGATTTATGTAGTTATTTGGTGATTTTGGGACAACCCTATATTTTGGAATCAAGGCTAGAAACAAAAGCCTTGGATGATGGTTCTTCATATGCTTGGGTTTAAAGTAAAGACAATACAAAGGTGGTACAAATTCTCATTGTTTGTGTGAATCATCCCTACAATTAGGATAGGCTATGGGATAATCCCATGCCACCTAATGCACGAGAGTTTAAGGGTTTTTAGACAACACCACTATAAATGGAGACTATGGCAGTGCCTCTAGGAAGATAATTATGCCTCCAAGAAAGGGGGAAACTGTGTTTGTGTCTAGATTGCAGGAATGGATAGCATGTAGTCTTGGTAGTTCTAAGAATATTTCAGCCATGTGCAGGGCTAAAAAGAAATATGTAGGATGGGTTGAAAAAGAGCTAAAGACATATGGTTTGATGGTTGCAAATTCAAGTCTATTTTCAGGGTTGGTTGATGTTGATACAGTGGTTGAAAATTTTGCAATAACAGGCTGAAAACATGGCAAAAAAAGAGGTTATTTATGTTGACACTTTAGAGATGTATGAAGTCATTCAAGATTTTGCTAAGCATGAATGTTATGGGCTGAAAAATAGGGTTGAAGCAAGGTAGATACAAAGTACAAAACAATTGCAAAGAAGATTAAGCTCGTGACTTTGCCTTTACTGCTTGAAAGTGATGGGTTGGTTGAAAAAGTGACCCAACAGCCTAGTTTACAGGATCCACATGGAGTAGGACATGCATTTACAGCTGAAACTTTACAAGAGCTAAAAATTGGTGACATAAATTTACAGGATCCGCATGGATCCAATTAATATTTAATCCAATTGGGGACATAAATTTAGATTCAAGATATGATCAGTTCTAGCTTGCATTAGAAAGCCGTGATATCACTATCATGAAGACACCACTTGGATTGGTTAGGATGTGTATGCTTCCACAGGGAGCAACCAATTCAGTGGCACATATGATGAATGTTATTCACAAATGTTTGATGAAGTATATTCCTCACTTGACCTTACCCTTTCTTGATGATGTGCCGATCAAAGGATGTGATATCTATGAGAAGAATGAAGAGTTGAATAAGCATGGATGTAGAAGATTTGTGGCTAATCATATTGTTGATTGTGACAGGATTTTGAGCTATCTTGAAGAAGTGCATTTGAATCTATTAGGAGAAAAGTTGGTTTTTGGAGTGGAGGAAGTATTAGTTGTTGGGCACATGTGTGGACTATATGGAAGAAAGCCCTCACTAGTAAAGATTGATGCCAGAAGCAAGATGCGGGAGACATATTCGAATGTATCCAAGGTGAGAAGATTTTTGGGTGCATTTGTCTTTTACTTGATATGGATTTTGCATTTTGCTCATGTGGTTGAAATTTTATATTAGCTCTTGAGAAAATGGAAAAAATTTTGGTGGGGTAAACAACATCATATGAAGGTAGTTTAGAAGTTAAAGAGCTTGTTGATTTTAGCCCCAACACCAAAGAGATCAAATTATGAGAATGGGCAGCATATTATTCTCATCGTGGATACAAGCCCAATTGGAATTGGTTGGGCAATGGGTGGAGCCCCAAGAGGAACACCAAGGAAAAGGGAATTCTCTTGCAAGAAAATCTATCTTGTAACATCAACAAGCTTGTTTATCATGTTTCATATGATCACAATGAAGAAAAGAACACTAGGCACAACAAATCTTCATGCAGCATTATGTAGATCTCCCACGGATTTGGTAGAATCAACCATGTTCTTCAATATCTTCACAAAATCCATCAATAGAACAAAGAAAGCAAAGAAATACACCATCTTTGAATGGAAATACATCACATAGTATTCATCTTCAATATCTTCATAGTCTTCTCTCTCAATCTCTCATATACAATCACTCAGTTTGAGTAGAATTGGCTATCTCTGACTCTCTCTCTCTCTCTCCATCAATAATACATTATGTCCTCACTACAATCTCTCAAAATCACTCTCAATAATCCTTCTTAGGTCGTGGATACCCCTCCCAAGAGGTATGTCTGATATGAAGAGTCACCAGAGCCACTACAGTGTCCTTTCATAGCTCACTACTGTCACTTCACTCTAGTCTTTACTTGAGTCTTTGGCAGCTACTTCTTCCACTTCTTTCAGCTCTTTTGCACTTGTATTCACCTCTTTCCAAGGCTAGAAAACTTTCCCAAGCTACACTCTCATCCATCAGAACACACACAGAAGCATACAGAACAGTCTACAGAACAGTACCAGAACAACTACAGTACAGAACAGAACAGAAACAGAGGCTCTACAGAAGACCTACAGAAGGTTACAGAAGGTCATCAAAACCTCATAACTCATTCTCAAACCATTCCAAACTCTCACAAACCATTCAATAAACTTTCACAATATCTCAATCTTCATCAATCAATACTCCATCCCTCTTTACAGAAGATAATCAGAACAAAACAGACCAAAACAGAACAAAACAGAAGGTATACAAAACCAATCAGAACCTATCAGAACATCACAGAACCACCAACAAACATCATGAACTTCCAAAACACAATCATTATCATCCAAAACACTCTCAAACCACTTCCAAACTAATCAATCATCTCATAAAATCAACCATTCAGCTCTCAAAAACAACAAAAATCAGCCAAAAAAACAAGTCATTTCAACACTCAACATATCCCCACACTTAATAAGGAAGCGTCCTCGCGACCCAGGAAAAAGGGAATACAAGTTCATTGAAAAGCTCAACTTTGATCTTCAATATCTCCTTAAAAATAATCCATCCACCACGACCCCAACTTATAACCTGGTTCTGATATAAAAATACAAAGAAAGGAAAACCCTTTATACATTAACACCTCTTAGTAAACTAAAAATCACAACAAATTTGTAAAGGGTATAAAAGTTTGCTTCTTCTTCATCAGCATCTGCTTCAACTCATGAACCACGAACCCAGCACCACAATTCTCCAAAACCTAGCTCGTACACGAAATCCAATAGGAAACCACCACGTTCGTTTGACATAAATGAACTCACAACACAAACACTAATATACAACACAACCATCTGAAGGACTCCTCCAAAAAGAGAGATTTTCATTAAAAAGCTTCCACCATAAATTGGAAAGGTATCAATGAAGATGATCCCTCTTAAAAGATTGATGTTGTCGGAAACGATCCATAGATAAGGATTCATCTACAAAGTTTTTGGGAGGATTTTGAAAAAATTGGAGACAGCACATCCTTTCCAACAAGACCAGGTATCTGCTAGGCAAACAAAGGGCATGAAAATACAATATATCCAGCTGTTGGGAATCAATGCTTACATTGACATTCATGCACAACTTTGGAATAGGCTTGGAATCATTATGAGAGTGCCTATGCATATACGCCAGGTACCAAGCAAAGTGAGCAGTTAATCTCACTGAGGGATCTGCAGACTGTGAATACTGCTGGGCAAAATGAACATAGTTCTGATAAGCTTGACTGGAAGCTGTCCATTCTCCTGGAATTACTGGCCAATTGATCTGCGGTCCTGTAAGGCAATCATCCGAACTCCATCCCCTTCTTCTGGAAATCTGATTATCAAACCCGTCACAGTCACTAACCAACTGAGGTGGTTGAGATATGGAAGTGTTAGGAGAGGGTAATGGAATAAGGAAGAGTGGATGAAGAGAAGGATAGGAAAAATCATAAAAAGAAGAAAAAGTTAAAGAAGGAGTGGCAGAAATTTGGAGGGAATCACTAAGGAACGGTGTTAACTGATAAATAGGAAATGTGGAGGGTACATTAATGGAGGGAGAAGAATAGGGTGGAGAAGGGGAAAATACCCTATCCTCAATAAAGGAACAATATGTAAAAATGGGAATTTGAGGGAAAGATGAAGGTTGGAAAAGAAGGGGTAAAAAAAATTTTGCCGTGACGGGATTGAAATGGCACCGGGATGACGGTACGGGTCATGCAGACACGACCAGGGTGCGTGGAAATGTGTAAAATAGAAAAAGGGCGCGTTCACGCGTAAAACGGGCGCACGAATTTACGTAAAAATAAAGAAAAATTAATAACTCCCAATCCGGACGTCAAAACAAAATAGTGTAAAAACAAAAAGTGGGCAGGACGACAGGCAAAAGAGAAAAAAAATATATGACAGAGATTCCGGGAGGGGTAAAGGGTGGTCAGTGCAAAAAACACAAAAAACGAACCAAAAAACGCAATTAAAAATTAATATCGAAAAATCCGTGCATCGAAATGAGGTGGCAAAAAAAGGAAAACTGTGCAGAAAGATGTGCCTAACAATCCTATCTCATCAAAACATGATTTCGATGGAGATAAAATGCGTTCACATGGAAAAAAACCAAAAAACAAACCCAAAAATGGAATCGGAAATTAATATCGAACGAACCGTTCACCGGAATAACATGTAGTAAGAAGGAAAAATGTCCGTAGGAAGGAATGGCGTAGGATGATCATGTTAAACCGTAGTTCCGGTGGAAGTAGGAGGGGTTCACATGCGAAAAACTCCAAAAATACTCCCGAAAACTCATTGAAAAATTAATAAGGAAAAATCCAGAAGGCGAAAGAGGATGGAAGAAAAAGGAAAAAGGTGAGGGAAGGCACAGGGGACACGGCTGGCAAATCAGATTGGAATTCCGATGCAAACAGGGCAAGTTCACATGGAAAAATGTCAAAAATACGCATGAAAAAGTCGTAAAAAACCGGAAAAATAATAATGGACAAACCGTGTATCGAAATGACACGGAATAAAAAGGAAAAATGTTAGGGGAATGGTCAGGGCTATGATGTCAGAGCATGCTTCTAGAGCAAGCAAAGCACGTTCACATGGGAAACCGGTTAAATTACACAAAATACTTCAAAAATTAATAACTCAAAAACCGTGCACCGGAATAGGGGTAGGTAAAAAGGAAAAATGGTTAGTTCAATAGGAGGAACAGCGCTATAAGGTTGGATTTGGACTTTGGGGAACGTAGGGTGCATTCACATAGTAGGACCTCCAAATCAAGGAATAAAGGAAAACTGGAAGGGAACAGCCCCAAAGGTGGGTGGAACATAACTGGATGGGTGGGAAGGGATCCCATTAGGGTAAAAGCAAGTCATAGCATACATGCATGAGCAGGATAAGGCATATGCAGAAAGGTATGCACTGTAGACGCGCAGGGACGCGTCCCCACACTTAAGACCTTAACGGATAGGGTTAACTGAGCAACAGGGACCTAGGACCATGCCACAGACCATCCACTAACGTCCCCACACTTAAAACATGACTGTCACGAAGAAACAGAAGTGGGAGGGTTAGAAAAACTTGGCCCATTTCGTCAAGAAGCAGGGTTGAGTGTCGATGGCACGTCCAGTGTGGTTGTCGGCGCTGGAGGGACCAAGGCATCTTCTCGGCACCCATTCGTCATGGTAGGGACCACACGGCAGCACCCAGGGAGGTAGCTGGTTGAAGGAATCGTAGGAAATCCGTCGATGATGAGGGATACTACACTCAACTCACACTCACTCAATTGGAATGAAAGAACAGTCACTCGCCCCATGACTAATATCACTCGAGGAAGAATGACTAAAACCCATATCTCATACCCGATTGAGGAATCAACAAGGGGGAAATGGTGCAGAAAGAGTATGCCAGGGTGCATAGTTGATGGTGCATTAGTGCGTCCAACCCGTCTGGCATAAGTGTAAGGAGGAAGGCAAGGGAGCCTTACAGTGCAGTGTACAGAGCAGGGTGGCATGTCTTGTGATGACGGCAAAGACCCATCTCGTGGGTGCATAGGGAAAGTGGAACATACCTGACTCCAAGTGTCGTAATGTTCCTCAATCTCACCTCTCGGTAATTGATTGAAGAAACTCCAGTCACACTCATCCCACCCTCTGTCTCACTCTCTGTTGATAGATACAGGAGGGCAGCCTTTTCCTAAAACCCCTTGATGTAATCCTCACAGTCACTTGTGCAAAGGTTGTATGCCTTGTGCGCATTTGATGGTGCAACGGTGCATCCCTCCCTGTGCCGGCATACGGTGCGAGAAGAAAGGCCAGGGAGCCTTATGGTGCAGTGCACAGAACAAATTGTGCTTTGTGCATTGAGAGGCCCATCCCGTGCGTGTAACACTTCAGTCACACTACTCACCTCTCATTTGATTTGAAGGGAAAAGACTGGTCTCTCGCCCCACCCTCTGTCTCACGCTCTATTGATAATTATAGAGGGCAACCATAGTCACTTCCCCATCCGGTTAGGATGAAAGCTCACATCACTCAAGGGGTTGTCGATGAAGATCGCGTCGTGAGTTGTTGAAGAGGCGTACCCAGGGAGGTAGCCATCAAATCGAACGTTGTGTTAGATAGGACATGTCGTCTGCGAGAGGACAGGTAGACACTCTGCAGAAAGACCCAGGACACAGCGTACCAAGGGAGGCAGCTTCGGAACTGGAACTTGAGGATGTCAATTAATGAATTCACTTTCTAGACTGCTGGGTGTTACCACCTTTTTCACAGCCAGCTTCTCGCCCAAGGGTGTTTACCACCTTTTCTTGGAACGAGGCCTGCTATGACAAGGAATTGCTTCCTTTTCTCTCATAACAGATTTGTTTTTCTTTTGTTTTGTTTGTTTTTTTTTTCTTTTCCCTATTCCCGAGGGTGTTTCCACCTTTTCTTGAAGAATAGGTCGACATGACAGGGACCTAAGCCCTTTTCTCCCATGACCGATATGTATATTTTTCTTCTCTTTCTTTTCTTTTCTTTTTTTTTTCTTTCGAATTGAACAAGGGAATGGTAGAACTACCATTTGTCAGAACCAACCTCGCCACTGTCGCTGGTGGAAAATAGAGGATAAGAGATCAAGGCTGGAAGGGGGGTTTGAGGGGACAGAGGGTTGTGTCCACTTCATCAGGAGTGATTGAAGAACGACTATCAGAAGTAGCATCATAAGAAGTACAGTGCCGCGCCAATGAGGGAAAAGATCAAGTGACCGTAATTATCAAGATCCCAAAGGAGGTAAGTACTTCTTCAGGCGATATCCATTGATCAGAAAGGGATCATCAGAGGCATCAACGGTCTGTACTTGGACAGAGCCATTCGGGTTGACAGCAAGTACCTTATATGGGCCCATCCACCGCTGTTGAAGCTTGCCAGGAAACTTGCCAAATCGTGAATCATAGGCTAGGACCAAATCACCTTCTTTGAACTCCTTGTGCTTGATGAAGCTATCATGGTAAGCCTTATGTCGAGCTTGCATGGCTTCCATGCACTGTAGAGCCATCCTACGAATTTCGTCCAAACATTCCAAGTGCAGGAGACGACGTTGCAGTGAATCATCATCCCCCAAACGCTCTTTGATAGCCACTCTCAAAGAGGGTAGTTCCAATTCAACAGGAAAAACAGCTTCTGTACCATACACCAAAACTGGAAGGGTGTATGTCCTGTTGCTGCTTTATGGGAGGTTCTATACGCCCAGAGGGCCTCTGTAAGTCGATCATCCCAATCAGGACGATATGCGGCAATTATTCTTGTCAGAATCGAGTAGAGGATGCGATTCGTGACTTCGACTTGGCCGTTGGCTCTGGGGTAATAGGGAGTGGACTTGCGATGGCGGATCTTATACAACTCTGTCAACTCTTCCATGACTTTGTTGAGGAAATGAGTGCCTTTGTCACTTACCAGCTCTAAGGGACTACCAAAACGGGTGATGATATTCTCATACATGAACAGGGCCACGCTGTTACCATCGTCCCGCTTTAGGGCTTTAGCTTCACACCACTTTGTGACATAATCCGTACATACGAGGATGTATCGGTTCTGTTTCCTTCTGGTGGGAGGATCGATCGGACCTACGAAGTCGATGCCCCACTTCTCAAACGGCTTCAAAGGAAGGATAGGTTGCAGTGGCATGGCACTTGTCTTGGTGGGTTTCCCCATTCTTTGACAAGCATCACATCTTTTATAGTAATCATAGGCATCCTTGTGAATGGTAGGCCACCAATATCCTGCGAGGAGAGCCTTCCTGGCTGTAGCTTCTCCTGCAAAATGACCTCCGCATGGCTCGTCATGGCAAGCCTTCAGAACAATCCCAATCTCATCTCCTGCAACACATCTTCTGAGCACTTCATCTTTGCCTCTCTTGTACAGTGCACCGCCTAACAAGGTATAGGGGGCTGATTCCAGCATAAGCTTCTTCCTTTCCCGACTAGAGATACCAGGAGGATACTGTTGGGTTGCCAGCAGATTGGCAATGTCTACATACCAGGGAGTTACAGTTTCTACCAAGAATAGGGAAGCATCAGGGAGGTCTGGATCATCCTGCTCCTCGTCTGCAATTTGTGGGATACGCGACAGATGATCAGCTAGAACATGGGAACGACCGGGCTTAGTAATCATCTCAAAGTCGAACTCCTGGAATAAAAGGATCCATCTCATCATTCATCCTTTCACATTCGCTTTGTTCATCAGCAAGGATAGGGCCTCATGATCCACATAAAATTTAAAGTGGGTGGATAGAAGGTAATGGCGAAACTTTTCCAAGGCAAACACCATTGCCAAACACTCCAGCTCTGTCACTGTATAGTTCCGTTCCCTATCAGTGACTTTTTGGCTTGCGTAATAGATCGGTTGATCCAACTTCGAGGAGCCCTTCTGGCAGAGAACAGCACCTAAACCTTCAATTGATGCATCAGTGTGTACATGGAACTCTTTCGTCCAATCAGGAGGTTGCAGAATGGGTGCCTCTATCAGACATTGCTTCAGAGTGTGGAAGGCTTTGTCACATTCTTCCGTCCAAGTAAACTCTGCATCTTTCCTCAGAAGCTTGTGCAAGGAAGTTGCCTTTGTCGCAAAATGGGCTATAAACCTTCTGTAGTAACCCACATGGCCTAGGAATCCCCTCAACTGTTTGAGGTTGGTGGGTGCTGTCAGAGCTGCGATCTTTTCAATCTTTGCAGGGTCTATTGATATCCCTTGTGCAGAGACAATGTGGCCCAACAGAACTCCGGAAGAGACTCCAAAGATGCATTTGTCAGGGTTAAGGAAAATCCCATACTCCCGGCATCGGTCAAAGCATTGTTCCAGGTGCTCCCAATGTTCACGGATCAAACTATAGACACAGAAGTCATCCAAATATACCTCAATGAAGTCATGCAGATGATTTTGAAATGCAACCATCATGACTCGCTGGAAAGTAGCAGGGGCATTGCAGAGTCCAAATGGCATCACTCGGTAAGCGTAGGTCCCCCATTCTGTGGTGAAGGTTGTTTTGGATTGATCTTCTTCTGCGATTTGGACTTGGTTGTATCCGCTGAATCCATCCAGAAGAGAATAAAGTTCATGTCCTGCCACTGTGTCCAACAGTTGGTCTGTGAAAGGGATAGGAAAGTGATCCTTCTTTGTCTTGGTATTAAGCTTTCGGAAATCCACACATATTCGCAATTTGCCATTCTTCTTGGGTACAACCACGATGGGTGAAACCCATTCACTATTTGCCACTGGATAGATGAACTCGGCTTCCAGAAGCTTCAGCAGCTCCGCTTTCACCAATGTGGAATAATTCGGATTCATTCGCCTCTGTCGTTGTCGTACTAGCTTGGCATCAGGCTCCAAGTCAATATGATGTTGACATATTGTGGGATCAATCCCCTTTAGGTCTTTGTAGGACCATGCAAACACGTCCAAATTTTCTTTCAACAAGTTGTACAAGGTTGACAACTCCTCTTCTGGGATGCTGTTACCCACCTTCAAGTGGCGTTCAGTGCCTTTTGCATCCACAAAGGTTAACTGCCGTTCACCTTCTACTTCACGAATGAAGGTCCCGCGGACCGCTTCTGGATACAGATCCGACTCCTTCAAGGGAATGGTGTCCTCTTCTGATGTCCCACTAGAACCAACTTCTTCTTTTGGTGGAGACTTAGGTTGCTCCTTAAGATGTTGGAATGGGATTAAAGCTGTTTCGGGTTTGGTTTCAAGAGTAATTACCTCTTGGCTTGAAGACTCATCTTCTGATGATACATCCAGGAACGTCACATAACAGGGACCCTCTGATTTCTGTTGGGTTTGTTGGATTGGTGCTTGTTGGCATGGTGCATCATCATCATCTTTCTTCGGCAAGGATGGGTTAGGACGGCATGAGCCACTGCTAAAAGACGGCTTGTTCTTCTCAACCCACGTCTTATAAGAATTTTGCATATAAGAAGATCAATTTACCAGGCCAAATGGTACCATCGCCACTTTGTCCCATAGCATGAGCTCATCGGCTTCTGATGCTTCTAGAACTTCTTCCTCAAATGTATCCTCTTCAAGTGGGATAGATTCTTCTGGCTCACTTTCATCACCTTCTTTGTACATATCATATTCATCCTCTTCTGTCTCTGTCTCTGTCTCTGCTTCTGCTTCTGCTTCTGCTTCTGTAGGAGCTCTGTAACAGAAGAACAGATTCATTGTTTCCTCTCCTGTCTCTGTCTCTGTTTCTGCTATGGCCATGTAACAGGGAGAGCAGTACATCCATGCTTCTATCTCACTATCAGAAGTGATTTCAGAAGTCATTCCCGGTTCAGGCACGAAGTATTCACCCATTGATAATGGCTTTGCATCTTTTGGAAGTCGGCTTACAGTATCCACTGTTAAGGAATGTGCCACTGTTTTCTTGGGAAGGATCTGTTTGACAGCATCTTCATCTACTGATGTTCCATCTGTAGCCTCATTAGGGGAATCAGAAGATAATTCCAAGGAGGTGGATCCATGTCCTTTTTGAGAACCATACAGTTTCAGCACCACTTTGTTGGGTCCTCTACCCAAGGTCAAAGTTCCTTTGAACCAATCCGTCCTTGCTCGGGCTTCAAAAAGCCATGGTCTGCCCAGTAACAGAGGATAGGATGTACCATAAGAGTTTGGCTTCACTACCAGATATGTTAGCCAATAATCTTTTCCAGTCACTGTAGTCTTCACATATGGGAGAATGCCCAAAGGCTTGATTCTACTCTGATCCGCCAGTCTGATGAGCCATTGGGTGGGTTGCACACCTTGTAAGCCTAGATCCTTCATTGTAACATCCATCATAATGTTCACTGATGAACCACCATCAATCAGTGCATTTGAAGTAAAGCAACCTTCAATCCACGCGCCAGTCTCGGGAGTACCCGGATCTAGGAAAGCGTTAGCCACATCCACTTCTTTTACAGGCTCTGGAGCCTTGTTGGACTTTGTTACTGTTGAGGGAGCAATCCTTAAACCACGTCTTCTTGTCAGTATACTTTTGAACCTCTTTCGGCAACTGGGAGACAACATCAATAATTGTCGGAATGTGAGGTTTGGTCTAAAGGTATCTAGATCTCTAACTAGATCGTATTCCTTAATAGGATCCACTGGCTTCTCTAACCGGTTAGGGAATGGGGCAACACCCATTTTTATTTTTCTTCTTTCTTCCAACAGAGGAATTACAGGAACTTCTTCTGCCACTTGTGGCGCGTCCTCCTCTTCTGTATCCTGGACCTCTGGTCCTGTCTCTGTAACTGTCTCTGTAACTCTCTGTGGCACTGTAGGGCTCTGTACGGCACTGTCAAGCTCTGTTTTGTTCTGTTCTTCTGGTGGAAGATTGAACTTCACTGTTCTGGCTGGAAGGTTATTTTCTTTCTGGACAGGTGGTTCCTTCTACTTTGCACGCGTGATGGCAGCAACTTCCAATTCCACCAAATTGGAGGTAGGCTCTTGGGCCTTGGACGGACTATCAGTAGCACTGTTTTTCACTGGGGCTGGGCTTGGACAGTCTTTTGCAGTGTGGCCTTCTCCTTTGCATCGACTACATAAGGGCTTGTAATCCACTGACCTTCAAGGATTTAGACAATTTGGTGAGATGTGTCCCTTTTCTCCGCATCTGTAACATTCCACTTCTGATCTCTGACCACCGCCAGACTGTCTTCCTCTGTAACTTTGAGAGGGAAATCTTCTGGGTTCGAAATTAGGACCAAACTCTCTAGGCTTGGGTCCAATATCTTGTGTTGTCATTTTGGATTCCAACAAGTTGAATCTTGCGTCTTCTTCCTTCCTTCTCTTATCATGCATCTCCTTCAGAGAGCAAATGTCCTCTGTATGGTTCTTCCGCAAACAGTAGGAACAGAAGGCTCCAGGAATGGTTGGTTTTCGTGTACATTCAGTGGCTAAATGACCTGCTTGATGACACTTACCACACCAAGTATTTGACCGCATCACATCTCTTCCTGCTCCTGCAACGTTGGATATGCTAGCGGTATTCACTTTCAGCGTCTGTAGTTGTTCGGTAATCACATCCATCAACTCCTTTTTTATGTTGGCAACTGAGTTGGATAAGTAATCCTTCAATATTTCTCCTCCGGACGTACTAGTAGGAGGGTTTTGAGGAGTTTCTGTAATCATTGCATAAACTGGTTGGGCTGGTATAGAGGGGTCTCTGTTCTGGTTCTGATTCAGGGCTCCTGTTTGAACTGTTGGCTATTGGCTCCAGTTGGTAGGATTCCACTGTTGCTGCTGATTTGACATTGAGGAAATTGGTTGGGACCATTGTTGTTGTGGGTGAACCACCATTTGAGGCATGGATTGTGGCCACTGTGGATTTGGTGCACTGTACTGTGATACTGGGGACATCTGTTGGTAGGGATAGGGAACAGGCCCTGGGACTGCATTTGCTGGATACATCATTCCTGGCATCAGAGGAGGTAGGACTCCTCTTCCTGTATTCATTGCTAATCGAGCTTCCACTTCATCGTACAGTCTTGCACCTTCTGTTGCAGCTTGCAGTGTGGCTGGTCTTTGCAGCTCCACAAACTTACGGACTTCTGGTTGAAATCCTCTGAGAAACACCCCCTTTTGAATGCCATCATCTAGATTATGGTTAGTCCATCTCTTCAGGATGGATTCCATTCGTAAGACATAGGCTTCTACTCTTTCTCTAGAAGACTGACTTAGGTTCATAAATTCCTCTCTCATTCGCTCTTCAAAACCTTCACGCCTGAATTTAGTGAGGAAGGCCAACTTCAGGTCGTCCCATGTGCCAAAAGTTCCTGTTGCTTGTCTCTCATACCACTGAAACGCCGCGCCTTTGAAAGTGGCGGGGAATATTGCTAACCAATGCTCAGGGGTTCTGGCATTGTTAGCCACACATGCTACCATAAACTCTACTACATGAAGATCGGGGTCTTCATTGTACTCTCCCTTAAAAACTGGCAATGGGACTACATTTGCTGGTCTGTCATCAATATTTTCCTGGACGGATCTGGCTTGGAAGTGGACCTCCAGCAGGAGGAAGGGCTTGATGTGCCATTGGGACTTCTGTAAAGAGTTTCGCAAGGGCGTCAAAGGCGGCTTCTGCTGCGAGCTCGCTCTCGGCTCTGAGTCTTGCTTTCTCTCTTCTCACGTACCTCTGGACTTGTTCTAATGCTTGCCTTTTTATTGCGTCATTCATCAGGGGTGTGGCTCCACTATGTTGTTAGTGCTCCACAGAGGGTTAATAGAAGGCTTCAGTCTCTGGAGGACTCTCTTGCCAACATTTCTTCTACTTCTTTCTTTTCAACGTCCCTGAATTTTGCTTTCATGCCACTGCACAGGGGAAGGTATTCGGTTCTGAAGGTGTCAAAATCCATACGTCTGAGCATTGTGGTGGTGCCATCATCATAGTAATGCCAGCTTCTGATGGTTTCAACAGTGTATGTTGTGAAAAACACTCTGTCTACCAACTTCCAGTGGGTTGCTAATTGAACAAACAGAAGATTATCAGTACACCAAGCATCCCATGTATCTTGCTGTTGAGCGTCCACGAACAAATTCCAACTTTTTTCCTTCTTGTCTTTGTGAACCTCTACAGACCAAGACTCCTGAAGCTTCTTCACAATCTCCCACTTGATGTTGTCTGGAAACTTTTCAATGAATGCCAAATCTTCCATGGATGGTCATTCTCTCTGTTTCTGCTCTTCAGTTTGTTCCCAAACAGTTTGCCACCAAGATGCAAGTTTCTGCTGCTTCAATAGGAAGAGGAAACTGTCCACCACATAGAGCATGCATCATGATGGTGATGTGTCTCCGACATTGTGGGATGAACTTCTTGTGAAAAGTGGCTTTGATTATGAGGAATTCCAACTCTTTAGTGGAAGAAGGAACTTTACAAACATCCATTGAATTCTTCTCTTCTTGGCAATGCCATTTCCTTCATTTTCAGCCTCTTTTGGTGCTTGTTGATGGCAAGTTTCCCCGGCTGCGCACAAAAAACATGGAGCCCCAAGAGGAACACCAAGGAAAAGGGAATTCTCTTGCAAGAAAATCTATCTTGTAACATCAACAAGCTTGTTTATCATGTTTCATATGATCACAATGAAGAAAAGAACACCAGGCACAACAAATCTTCATGCAGCATTATGTAGATCTCCCACGGATTTGGTAGAATCAACCATGTTCTTCAATATCTTCACAAAATCCATCAATAGAACAAAGAAAGCAAAGGAATACACCATCTTTGAATGGAAATACATCACATAGTATTCATCTTCAATATCTTCATAGTCTTCTCTCTCAATCTCTCATATACAATCACTCTGTTTGAGTAGAATTGGCTATCTTTGACTCTCTCTCTCTCTCCATCAATAATACATTATGTTCTCACTAAAATATCTCAAAATCACTCTCAATAATCCTTCTTAGGTCGTGGATACCCCTCCCAAGAGGTATGTCTGATATGAAGAGTCACCAGAGCCACTATAGTGTCCTTTCATAGCTCACTACTGTCACTTCACTCTAGTCTTTACTTGAGTCTTTAGCAGCTACTTCTTCCACTTCTTTCAGCTCTTTTGCACTTGTATTCACCTCTTTCCAAGGCTAGAAAACTTTCCCAAGCTACACTCTCATCCATCAGAACACATACAGAAGCATACAGAACAGTCTACAGAACAGTACTAGAATAGCTACAGTACAGAACAGAACAGAAACAGAACAGAAACAGAGGCTCTACAGAAGACCTACAGAAGGTTACAGAAGGTCATCAAAACCTCATAACTCATTCTCAAACCATTCCAAACTCTCACAAACCATTCAATAAACTTTCACAATATCTCAATCTTCATCAATCAATACTCCATTCCTCTTTACAGAAGATAATCAGAACAAAACAGACCAAAACAGAACAAAATAGAAGGTATACAGAACCAATCAGAACCTATCAGAACATCACAGAACCACCAACAAACATCATGAACTTCCAAAATACAATCATTATCATCCAAAACACTCTCAAACCACTTCCAAACTAATCAATCATCTCATAAAATCAACCATTCAGCTCTCAAAAACAACAAAAATTAGCCAAAAAAACAAGTCATTTCAACACTCAACAATGGGTCAGGATGATGTTGATGGGAATAGCTATGCCATTCAGTTTGGAGTAAAGGTCCTCAATGAATGGCAACGGCGGTATTCTCAAGTCAAAAGAGAGCTTTGGGTGTAGTGACAACCCTTAAATGTGATAGGGAGTATTTTATGGGAGCTCATGTAGTGGTAGAGACTATTTGTCTACCTCTATTGGGCATGATAGTAAATTTCTCAACTCCTAATATTGTCATGTTATGATGGAATGTATATATAAAGTCACTTAACCTTGATTTTTAGCATATTGGAGGTAGAGAAAACCTTGTGGTGGCTAATATACTTTCACGAGAAATTTTTGAAGATGAAGAGGATGATGTGATAGGTGCTGGAAACAACTTTATGACAGCAGGGAATGAGTATGCAGCTACTGTTACTATATGTGCCATTGTTGTAACAAGGATCTCAGTAATAGTAAGAAAAGAACTTACAACCATGAAGAAGAGATGGGTAGTAGAGAGAAAGCATCATCAATGCTATGCTTCAGCGAGAACATAATTTTTAGAAAAGTTGTATGATGATGATTGGCCAATATCTTAGCCTCATGACAAAGAAAGTTGAGTGGTCTAAAGCTGAAATCAAAAGGATTAAAGCTCTAGAACGTGTATTGGGAGATAGGGCTTCTCAACAATAAGTGATACAAGAGTTTCATGAAAGTTTATGGGCTGGACTTAGAGGAGTTTGGGGCAAATTTTCCAAGATCAAAGAGAAGTGTTGGTGGCAGAACATGTATAAAGATGTGGAGCACTATATGGAATCATGCAGTGACGGTGAGATGTATTCCATGGTAAAGCATAGAGATGGGTTGCAACCAACCTATCCGTTGTTTATGCACTACAAATGGGTAGTTGATTTGGTTACTATGCCTACAGGTTTATGGAATATGATATATCTTGTTCTTGCACGAGAAGACTTGACAAATCAAGTGGAAGGTTGAGCTCTTAGTACAAAGACTACTCAAGCAGTTTGCGGTTTCTTATTGGAAGAAGTCTTTTGTAGGTATGGTTGTGTTGGTAAAGTGGTTACTGATAGAGGAGAATTGGATGTAGATATGAGGCTTGTGACTTCTTTTCACAATTGGGTATCAAGCTGGCTTTAACTTCAGCCAATAATCCTGAAGCAAATGGCAAAAGTGAAAGAGGTCATCAGCCTATCATTAAGGCATTAGCAAAGTCATGCAAGGGCAGGATGAAAGAGTGGCCAAGAATGTTATCCTTTGCTTTATGGGCTGATAGGACCACTCATAGTGTAGTTACAGGGTATATGCATGCAAAATTAATCTATGGACAACAACCAATCATGCCTATTGAGGAGACTATTACTACTTGGAGTGTTCTATCATGGGAAGATGGTTTGAATAGAGAAGATTTGTTGGCCCTACACATTACACAGTTAGAAAGAAGGCCTGAAAACATTGAGATAGCCATGAAAAAGTTGAACACTGCAATGATCAAGAACAAGAAGAGGTTTGACAAGTGACACAAACTTCGACCACAAGCTATATAGAAAGGGTACTAGGTGCTAGTTTATAACAACAGCTTGGAAAAGTGAGTTGGAAGATGTAATATGCTGCCGTGATGACGACACCCCCTTTTTCTGTTTTGCCATCTTGCCGCCATAATGACGTCGCCCCCCCTTTTATCTCACCACTGTCGCCATCAACTTTCCCCCTATTTTTTTAAACTCTGAAAAAAAAGCGAATTATTGCTAATTATGCCTCTCTTCCCCCTGTCAATGCCGTCGGATGGCGGAGGGAGGGGGAGTTAAACTAGGAGAAGACAGAGGAAAGGATAATGATGATAGGCATTTGATGATGGGAGTGGAGAAGGAGAACACAAGAGTTAAATGGGAGTTAAACAGCATGTGGACATAGGACGAGATAATGACAACTAAACCTTCTGTAAAGCTGCATGGCGATGAGCATGAGGACCACAGAGAGGAGTTAAGACCTCCTTACCACGACACCTTCTCTCCTTTCCCCCCCCATCTTTACGCACCTCACCCTTATAGAACCCCCCTCCCTGAGAGGGCCGACAATTTCCTCTCTTCCTTTCCTCCCTACCTATTACCCATTTTCCCTTGTAAATCTCCCCCTTCCCTACCTCAATACGCTATTTTTCCCCTCCCCTTACTGCCATCTTGTGAGAAAGAGAGGAGAGGAAGAGGTAGTGAAGGAGAGTAAGAGGGAGAGAGTAAGAGAGAGAGAGGAGAAGAGGCTCGAGAACAAACCCCTTCCTTGGGCAAAGGCTCGAGTACCATCTTTCCCCATCACGACCCTTGTAACCTCTCCATCGATTGCCTCAAATTGACAAGGAGACTGCGAAAGGCAAGAAAAGACATAGGTAACCCCGGCACCAAGGAGCCCTTTGAAGGAAGTGAAGGTTGCCTCCAACTCCACAATGGCCCCAAAACGTAAGCTCTCCCAAGGGACTAGAAAAGCCGCGACTATGGAGGAAGGGTGGGGAAAAGATGCCACTATCAACACGAACAGTTTATCAGGCAAAAATGCTAACTCGACTCTCCAAAACCAGGTACTGTTACCATGTTAGAAATTTGAAATCGAATATTTAAGCATAGGCATTATTAGGAATAAAGTCATGCCTCGCATTGGGTAGTTTGCATATTTTGAAAGGTAGCCGAAAAGGGGTTTAATAATCATGGGATGTGGAAAATAGTTTGAGTATCTAAACGGGTATAGCGAAAAAAAGTCAAGAAATAAGATCTAACTTCTGCAGATGCATCATAGATTGTTGGGGTACATAAATATTTTGTCTAGGTCAATTGTACTCCATAGACCATCGTAGAGAATTAACTTGCATTTTCAATGAATGCATGTACACTCGCATTTGAGTAATTAAGTCATGCATTTTGAGTTGCATAAATGTACTGGAAGGGATTTCTATGAATAGGGACCTCGCACCGCATTGACAACTTAGGGGAGACTTGCATTGGGACTTGCATGGCATCATGAATAGCTTCAATTGCACCACATAATGGGGTATGCATCTAAAAAGGTAGATTAGGATGCGCGCGTGAATTGTTGAGCTTTTTTGAAAGGAATAGTTTGGTAAATAAGGTCCTGGCTGATAAGTGAAGCCAAGGTTTAACTCGACCCACCTAGGACCTTAGTCGCATAATAAATCAGCTTGTCCTTATGATCATATTTTGACTTGAAGTCAACATTCTCGTTAGTTACTACCCCAATAGCCAATCACGATGAGGCCAAAACATGCTTAGGTATATCATTTCTAGAATATGAAACATCCCAAAACTAACACAAGGAAGCTCGAATGTAGTACCCACAAGGAGAATGACTACTCGCAAAGCTACATTTGATGCTCATAGCTATCTCGGAATGGTAGGCAGACTTGGTTTACGTTGTCTTGCAAAAAGAGTAAACATAAGTATCTGTTATCTTAAAGATGAGGAGACCCTAGGGTGAACCTAGAACCCAATAGAGTTCTAAGATAGGAAAAGATGATTACCAATTGACCCAATAAAACCCTAGACCAAGATCTTAAGATAGGGGGATCAAAGGATAATAACCCAGGGAAGACATCATTTAAAACTATAGTGAAATTGCTCTACCCTAATACATAGTAGTGAGGTCGAGTAGAGGGTATTCCCCATCCCCCAGGAAATAATGAAAAATGACGCCAAGGCAGGAATGATCAAGAATGGCAATGTTAGCGTCAAAGATGAGGAGTCCACCTTAGAAGATGTCTTGGGAGCACCTGCCTTCATTGTTTGTTTGTGCTTGTAAATCTAGGTTCAATTTCTATGAAAGGAATGAAGGACCTAAGCTCACAATGGGAAATGGAATAATGAATTAGGCAACTCTAGCAAAGGGGGTTCCAAATTGTTAGCTATATATAGACAGACTATATATAGCTAACACAAATAACCATGACAGGAATGTGGACTGAATCCGCCACAAGAGGTTTCTCTGTAGGATAGTTTGAATTAGGAGGACGCTTGGATGCCAGGGGGGCTTTGCTTGTAAATTCCCTGCCTCCAGGTCCTACTCAAACAATCTGCTTGACGTGGGATAGAATCTCGAGGCCTTGTTACTAGTGCAAGGGCGGATACTTGGAGGAAATAAGACGCATCCACAGGGATTGCAGAATCCGTCCCTTTTGGACAAGACTTGTATTTCAGTTAACATGATAATATAAGTTTACTTCCAAAAAACTTGTTCGAATTGTTGTTGTGTCAGTGCCTTAAGTTACACAAACAAACTCTATTTCTTAAAAGGCTTCATTAAGGAAGTTGTTTTTAAATGTCCCACATAAATGTGATAGGACCTAATTAGATAACTAAAGAATGCCCATTGAGGGAAGTGGACGGGTGGAACCCCTAATGGGTTTGTCCTACGAAAGGGTGGTCCCAGAGAGCTGGGAGGCTTCTCACAAGGTTCTATAGATGAATGACCTTTAATTAATATTAGAATAGAACTCGATTCATGCCGTTCTAGGGGATCAGAATGGGACTAGGCCTTATGGGTAGAGAGGTTGAGCAGTGCATACCTCTTGTTTTCCATTCTATTTGAACCAAGTGCGATATGGATCTCGTTCAAATTGGGTATCTCTGCGTAAAGTAGGATGTCCAAAACTCGACACTAGGATGTTGCTAGGAGACATTGTCTATTAGGAACCCAAATTTTAGGTTGATCCTAGTGGGTTCGGCCATGGAAATTCCGTTGCAAGGCGGACTCGGGAAAGCCTAGGTGAAAAACCCCAAAACATTCCATGGGAGTGCCAGGTAGTGACGTCTAGAATGGTTTCTCGATGGACCACTAAAACGTGCTTGGATAGCCAATAGGCAGGCACATTACAGTTGGTATCATAGCAAACCAATGAATAGAAAAATCCAGATAGGATTAAACCAAGGAGAGTGAAGGAATGTTTTCACTAATCTATATAACGTGCGTTCATGGACTATTTATAAATATCCTAATCTGTGAATTTTTCTTGAATAAAACACAACCCTTTTCTATTCAATCTGTAAGTAATCCCTTTATATGACACCCTTCTGTATGTATAAAATGTATAAAAATGGTGTTTTAAAAACCCCTTATTTTGAACTCACGTTATATATACATATATTCATGAATGACCCCCCCGAGAGCTAGGTAAAATGGTTGGAGGACTTGAAGGTCATCAAGTTATTCATCTTCCATGAGGCTCGTGTAAATTCCATCCTGCACATCAAATCCCGGCAAGTAGAACATAATCGCTACATCTATGATGAGGTGGTCAAAGTCTTGCCAACTAACATAATTAAAGTAATGGGGTGAAACGAACATCATGGCTATAAAAAACGGGGACTTCCCATGACTTATTGCTTCCTGAGAGTCCATTCTCCCAATCCATATTACTATTATGTCCTTGTAACTGAATCCAATAGGGAATTATTAACTTGGTGATGATGTATCTATTGAAAAAAATCATCCCAGCCAATGTGTATCTATTCCCGAATAATTGTACTTGAGGCTTATTCTTCTTTATGGATAAATAAGAATTTTATGTTCATTTGGAATTGTTGTATAGTATCAATGAAAAATAGTTTTGCTCATTGATTCAAGATGTGTAGAGAAATGTAAATGCCATCTTAACATGAAGGTTTTAATCCAAAATCAGATACAACCCCAAGCGTAGAACAAGAGTCTTGTATCCATGCTAAGCCCAACGGAGGCACAAGAGAAGAAGTTTCACCTCAAACAGATTAAACCACTAGAATTCGCCAGAAAGAGGAAGACTATTGAAGTTGATGCTGAAGTATGGATTGAATCCATGGAAGATTACTTCAGTGCACTAGGAACAACACCTTTGAACCAGGCCATGATTACCAAGCTCAAACTTACTAGGGAAGCTAGGCTCTAGTGGAAGCAATGGTGTAAGGACCAAGCAGTCTCCGAAAGCACAATAGCTTGGGACAAGCTAAAGGAAGTTGTGCAGGGAAGAAACATGCCCCTTACATATAGAACCAAGAAGATGAATGAGTTCTTCAAATTGAAACAATTGGGCCTGTCACTGGAGGCATACTACTCGAGATTTGTCTCCTTGCTGAAATACGCTCCGACCATGAGCATTCCTCAACAAGTTTCAAAGTTTTGTGATGGGCTGAAACCACCATTGAATACTCAGTTAGAATCAATGGGTCCTTCAAATTTGCAAGACACATTGATAAGAGCGAGAACTATTGCCCAAGAAGTTTAACCAAAGCCCAGAAATAATAGACCATGGTCTTACAAGGACCAGAATCTAGGAATGTTGAAAGCTCAATTCAAGTAGGCTCAAGGACAAAGTCAAGGCCAATGGAAGAAGCCAAGGGAAAATGCAATTAGTGACTTTGTCCCCACTCAAAGAAGCGATCAAAACATGCAATATTTCCACTGTAATGAACCTCGAAACTCAAAAGGGAATGCCCCAAACTTGGCAGAGCGTCACGAAGGAAGATTCAGTGGCCAAGCCAGAGCTACCCGTGACCATGGTTGTGCAGTAATGGGAAGGGAAAAAACTTCCAATATCTCCACTAAGGGAATCAACAAATAAGAAGACTCGTCCATGGAAGCTAAGATTGAGAGGGCATCCGTTCATGCCACTCTCAACAGAAAGGGGCCAAACCGCTAGTTCTTAGTAATCCAAACACCATTAGATTACCAAGGTAAGAAATCCAAAACCTTGATTGACTGTGGCAGCAGTCATTCATTCATTTCACCAGCTTGTGCAAGAAGGTTAGGAATATCCACTATAGTTGCACCTACCCTGCTTGTTGAACTAGCAAATGGGTGAGAAATCACTTGCACTAGACAAATTGCTAAGGTGGAAATCCTACTCAAAAAAGAAGAAGGATGGTACACTTCGTCTTTGCATCGATTATAGAGGCTTGAACCAAGGAACCATAAAAAATAAGTATCCTATCCCAACGATAGACGAGTTACTTGATCGATTGCAGGGAGCAAAAATCTTCTCCAAGATCGATTTAAGGTCAGGATACTACCAGATCCACATCAAAGAAGAAGATATTCCTAAGACGGAATTCAACACAAGATATGGTTATTTCAAATTCACAGTAATGTCTTTCGGATTGACTAATGCCCCTGCCACCTTTAACAGGCTAATGCAGGACATTTTTAGACCATATATTGATGATTTTGTGCTTGCGTTCTTTGATGATACCTTGGTTTATTCCAAGGAAGAGGGGGACCATGAATCCCAAGTTTACATCATCCTTGAAACCATGAGAACTTATAAGCTTTATGCTAAGAAGAAAAATTGTGCCTTCCTCAAGAGGCAGATTGAATACCTTGGATTTATTGTGTCAGATGAGGGAATCTATATAGATCCTACAAAGTTCAAGGATGTCCAAGAGTGGCCTCCACCAACTATTGTTAAATAAGTGCGTAGCTTTCTTGGATTAACATGTTGCTATAGGATCTTCATTAAGGACTACACCTTAATTGCAGATCCCCTTATAAATTTGTTGAAGAAGTAGGTTGCCATAGCATGGACACCCACTAAACAATCAAGTTTTGATAAACTCAAGCATAGCTTAGTGACAGTGCCAACTCTAAAGCTCCCTGACTTGAGCAAGGAATTTGAAGTTGTCACGGATGCCAGTTCACTTGCACTAGGTTGTGTACTAATGCAAGGAGGTCATCCTATAACATATTCTTCGAGGAAGCTAAAAACCGATGAGAAGAGTTATGCTTTCCATGACCTAGAGCTATTAGTAGTTATTCATGCTCTCAAGCTTTGGAAACACTATTTTCTTGGCAACAAGTTCTCTTTGGTCACAAACCATAAGAGCCTTAAATGGATATTCACCTAGACTGACCTCAATATGAGGCAACGACGTTGGATTGAAGTTCTACAAGAATATGATTTTGAGATCAAATATCAACCTCGCAAGGAGAATGTAGTTGCTGATACCTTAAGTCGCAAAGCATTCCTCAACTCTCTTATTGTGGAGGAACCCTCGATGGCAAAATCATTGGCAACTATGGTATCAATGCCTAGCAACCCTATCCTTGAACTAGCAAAGGAGGAAGCTAGCCATGACCTAGATTATCTAAAGATGATGAAAGAGATTTTGGAAAAGGACCAAAACCCCAAACTTAAGGTCAAATATCAAGAGTTTTTTGTCAATGAGAGACTTGTCTACTTTAGGACAAGATTGTGCATACCCTCAAGTAGGAAACTCAAACAAAGAATACTTTGGGAAGCACATGATTCCCCCTTTTCAAGCCATCCTAGATATGTCAAAACCCTTAACCCGGTCAGGAAGAGCTACCATTGGGAAAGGCTTAAGGGAGATGTGCTCAAATATGTCACGGAATGTTTATCTTGCCAACGCATTAAAGCAGAGCATGTCAAGATGCCCGGGAAGTTGCAACCTCTTGACATTCCCTAGATGAAGTGGGAATTTATTAGCATGGAATTTGTTGTTGGATTACCTTCAGTCCAAGGAGGATACAACTCAATTATGGTCATAGTAGACATGCTCACTAAGATTGCCACCTCATTCCAATCAAGACAAACTATAAAGCTTCAGACATTGCCAGGTTATTCATTAAGGAGATATTCAGACTCCATGGGTTACCTAGAAGGATCATTATTGACCGTGATTCCCTCTTCACATCTCACTTTTGGAAAGGGATATTCGAGGCCATTGGGACTCAACTTTGCTTCAGTATAGCCTATCACCCTTAAACTGATGGCCAAACCGAGAGAGTCAACCAATTCATCGAAGACATTCTTAGGGCATATTGTTGTCGCAAACCTAGGAAATGGATTCAATATCTACCATTGGTAGAGTTTGCCTATAATGCTTCTTACCAACAAAGCATTCAAATGACGCCTTTTCAAGCATTGTATGGGCATGACTACTGTACCCCATTGAACTTTTCAGATCCTACCTTGAGAGTAGAAGCTTCCAAAGAAATGCTTGAGGAGATGGATGATCAGGTGAAGGCCATTAGACAAGATGTTAGAGCCGCCTAGGATAGGTAGAAGGCCTATGCAGATCTAAATAGACAAGAGTGACTCTTCAAAGAAGGAGATATGGTCTTTATTCACGTATGACCCAAGAAGAGTTCCTTATCATTAGGAGAGTTCAAGAAACTAAGTCCAAGGTATTGCAGACCCTACAGGATCCTCAAGTATCTAAGGCCCAATGCTTACAAACTCCAACTCCCTGAGAACATAAAGGTTCACAATGTTTTCCATGTTAGCCTACTAAAGAAATATGTATCCAATCCTAGCCATGTACTCAATGATCAACAAGTTGTAATGCCAAGCCAAGGAGTCCTTAAGCTCTCGCCAGATAGAATCCTAGAGACCCGAAAAAAGAGATTGAGGAGTAGAACCCTCACAGACTACCTCATCTAGTGGAAGGACTATCCAGAAGAAGATGCCACATGGATTGATGAGAGTACTCTCAACCAAAAACACCCCCAATTCCTTTCGAGATGAGGGCATCTCGATTCCTTAAGGGGGGAAGGATGTAATAGGCCGCTGTGATGATGACACCCCCCCTTTTTATGTTCCACCATCCCGCCGCCATAATGATGTTGCCCCCCTTTTATGTTACTGCTGTCGCCGTCAACTTTCCTCTTGTTTTTTTTAACTTTAAAAAAAAAACTAATTATTGCTAATTATGCCTCTCATCCCCCCTGTCGACGCCTTCGGATGGTGGAGGGAGGGGGAGTTGAACTAGGAGAAGACAGAGGAAAGGAAAATGATGATGGGCATTCGAAGATGGGAGTGGAGAAGGAGAACACAATAGTTAAACAGGAGTTAAAAGGCATGTGGACGTAGGACGAGATAACGACAACTAAACCTTCTATAATGCTACATGGCGATGAGCATGAGGACCATAGAGAGGACTTAAGACCTCCTTACCGTGACACCTTTTCTCATCCCCCCCCCCCCCCCCAAATCTTTACCCACCTCACCCTTATAAAACCCCCCTCCTTGAGAGGACCGACAATTTCCTCTCTTCCTTTCCTCCCTACCTATTACCCTTCTTCCCTTGTAAATCTCCCCCTTCCCTACCTCGGGTACACTGTTTTTCCCCTCCCCTTGCTGTCATGTTGTGAGAAAGAGAGGAGAGGGAGAGGCAGTGAAGGAGAGTAAGAGGGAGAGAGTAAGAGAGAGAGAGAGGAGAAGAGGCTCGAGAACAAACCCCTTCCTTGGGCAAAGGATCGAGTACTGTCTTCCCCCATTGTGATCCTCATAACATCTCCATCAATTGCCTCAAATTGACAAGGAGACTGTGAAAGGCAAGAAAGGCATAGGTAACCCCGATACCAAGGAGTCCTTTGAAGGAAGTGAAGGCTCCCTCCAACTCCACAATGGCCCCAAAGCGTAAGGTCTCCCAAGAGAGGAAGGGTTGGGAAAAGATACCACTGTCAACATGAATGGTTTATCGGGTGGAAACGCTAACTCAACTCTCCAAAACCAGGTACTGCTACCATGTTAGAAAATTAAAATCGAATATTTAAGCATAGGCATTATTAGAAATAAAGTCATGCCTCGCATCAGGTAGTTTGCATATTTTGAAAGGTAGCCGAAAAGGGGTTTAATAATCATGGGATGTGGAAAATAGATTGAGTATCTACAGGTATAGTGAAAAAAAATCAAGAAATAAGATCTAACTTCCGCAGATGCATCATAGATTGTCGGGGTACATAAATATTCCATCTAGGTCAATTGTACTCCATAGACCAAGAACTGCATGAAGATATACGAACGTATGCCACGAAGATGAAATAGGTTTTCCGTAAATTGGATGCCTCTATCCCTATCCCACTTGCTGCCCAGTTACAATAATTATTGCATGGTCTTGATTTTAGCATCTAGGTGCAGCTGAGTAGTGTCACCTTGGCGGATATAGACACTGACATTAGATGAGCGCAAGACATAGAATCCCAACTACAAGTGCCCTATGCTTCTCGAACCAATCCCAATATGGGTCTAGTGTTGGGAAAAAAATTGCAATGGATCAATGGCAGTGGAAGCCAAGGGATAGGGATGGCCAATCCTAACGGGAGAGGGAACGTGGTGCCAAATGTGCCTTTATTGCTAGCTCTGCCTAGTGTGATTATGCCTATGGCTAGCCAAATGCCTCCAAATGTGGGAGGCCAAGGAGCAAACCCTAACGTTATTCCTACGGGTCAGCAACCAATGCAACCAATGCCTAATCAAATTGTGTAGCCAAGGGACTGACGGGTAGATGATCAGGGCTATGAGTTGAGTTCGTCAAATGTCCTTAGTGAAGTCAAGGACATGATAAAGAACTATATAGATATGATCTCTGAAAAATATCAAAAAATGGGCATTGACGTTAATTTCTTAAATAAATAACATAATCTGATATGGAGTTGATGCCTTGAAGAGGGTGCACCCTCTAGATTCAGTTATAAATGGTGTGGTGGAAAACATTATCCATTTAATCTACCAAATTTCAAGTGCGACATTTGCGGGAAGTTTGGCCATTTAGTAGCCACCTGTTGGAGCAAGATCAGTTCCCTCCAGCAAGATAGTCAGCAACCAAGACTATCATTGTGCGTAAGGAAACAATTTTCAGCAGGATGATGGGCCGAAACAAATACTCCAAAGGGGTAAGGCTACTATCAAAGAACTGCTAGGTGGCAGTGGGGTGAGCCTCATCGAGGCTGTGCAGGTTAATGGCACTGAAGCTTCTAGTCTATGTGCAGTAACAAGAGGTTAAAATCATAGAGAAGGCGACAAATATTATGTAAAACCTGTCGACGGAAACCCTAGGTAGGATGATAAAGGAATGCAAGTTCTAAATCCTGACAAGGAAGGGGGACCTCTGAAGCCCGTAGGGAGTAAGGTTGACACTAAGAAAGATAAAGAGGTGTCAAGAAAGAAGATGAGAGTTAAAAAAGAGGCAATAAAGCTAGTGCATCGTCCTAAAGAGCGGATGGTTTGGCGCAAGAAGTGAGCTTTAGAAAATTATCATGAATTTGATTTAGCTAGCTCCCTTTGTGATGTTAGACCACCATCCGTGAATCTCTTGCACCTAATCAAGCTGTCACCCGGAGTATGCAAATAATTTAAAAAGATCTTGCGTATAGGTTATATCATAGAACCCTTGGGAATAATGCGGGTAGGGGATGACTGGTTTGAACATGCTGAAAAGCATTGCCCAAGGGTTGAAGCCAATGTGGATGGGATTCTAGTGGATAATGCTATCGTTGACATAGGATCCTCAGTTAATATCATGATTTCTGAATTGATGGAGAGGTTGAGTCTTGCGATTCAGAAAGATGCCTCAAATCCTTAGAAAGGCTGATGATAGTCTGGCACAGCTAGAGGGCTGCATTACTAAAGTCCACATGATAGTTGCCAATGTAGAATACCTATTGGACTTTAGGGTAGTTCGATTTGCAAGGCGTCAATTCTCCCAAATCTTTGACTTGAAATTCAACATGTAACATCTCCTTGATCTCTCCAATTCCTGTGCATCATCACCTGTAATGATCAAGTCATCAACATAGATGACCAATATCACATAACCAGCCCTTGTTTTCTTTGTGAATAGGCTATGATCAGCCTTACCCATAGTGAAACCAAGTTTTTGTAAGCATGCACTTATCTTAACATTCCAAGCTCTAGGTGCTTGCTTCAGCCCATATAATGCTTTCTTCAATCTACACACATATGTAGGAAATCCTGGATGTACATAGCCCTCGGGCTGATCCATGTATACTTCCTCAACCAAATCACTATTGAGAAAAGAATTCTTCACATCCATCTGATACATACTCCATCCTTTAGATGTTGCCAAAGCAATCATTGTCTTCACGGTTGCCATTTTAGTAATAGGGCTAAATGTTTCCTCATATTCAAGACCATATTGTTGTGTATACCCTTTTGCCACAAGTCTTGCCTTGTATCTTTCCAATGTGCCATCTGATTTACACTTCACTTTGTATACCCATTTGTAACCAATAGAAATTTTTCCTTCAAGAAAATCAACCAAATACCAAGTGTCATTTTTAGTCAATGCTGAATATTCCTCATCCATTGCCTTGCACCAATGATCATCCAAGATAGCTTCAGAAAATTTTGTGGGTTCCTTGAAGCTATGACTTTTACCATGTATGCATAGTGCCTCACTGTGTAACCACTATATGTAAGCCTATCCACAAGCTTCTTGACTCTTTCTGATCTTCTCAACTAAGGTGTAGTATGAGACTCTCCTCTCTCATGAGGTGGTATATATCTATGTCTCACACCAGGAGTGACAACTGATGGAATACCAAACTCACTATCCAAGGCTGTCAGTGTGCCAGGTGAATCATAACCACAAGTGAGTGGCCCTATAACATCATCAAGTCTGTCTTTGCCTTTATCCACATTTCTCCCCCTCATTGACATACCCGTGTCAGTGGAAAAAGATGTTGAAGTCCTCAATCTACCTGTCCAAGGACTAACTGATGAAGTATCATCTTTAGAAGGCCTAGAAATTTCTGCACTTTCATTTGTACCTGCATGCACATGAGTCTCCTTACACACATCATCATCATTCAGCAAGGTGATCTTCTTCTCATGCCATGATTTCAGCTCATCAAACACCACATCTCTTGAGACCAATGTCTCATGAATAGAAGGATTGTAGCATTTGTACGCTTTCCTATCTTGTGCATACCCAACAAAGATGGCCTTTTTTGCATTTGGATCAAGCCTCCTTCTCTTTTCATCTGGAACATGTACATATGCCAAGCATCCAAAAACCTTAAGATGGCTAATGTCCGGCTTTATCCCATAAAGCCTCTCACGAGGAGTCACCTCATGTATACCTAATCTTGGTGTACGATTCATGACATGCACGGCAATCATTACAGCCTCTACCCAATAAGCATTTGGTAGGCTTTTCTCATTCAATATGGCTCTTGCCGATTCCATGATCACCCTATTTTTCCTTTTTGCCACACCATTTTGTTGTGGTGTGTACCTGCATGTCAATTGCCTTTTAATCCCATGAGCTACCAAGAAGTGATCAAAGTATTTAGAAACATATTCTCCTCCACTATCTGATCTCAAGCATGAGATGTAGCAAGCCAATTCTTTCTCCACATGTCTCTTAAAATCCTGAAAAGCATCCATGACATCACTCTTGTTCTTCACAGCACATACAACCATGTGTACCTACTATAGTCATCTATGAATGACACATAGTAACGTGATCCCCCAAGAGATGCATTTTGTGAGGGTCCCCATACATCAGAATATACAAGCTGTAATGGTCTAGTAGTAATCCTTACATGCCTCATAACTGGAAGCCTTGAATACTTCCCAAATTGACAAGACTGACATACATGTCCCAATTTTGCATGCTTGAACTTAGGAAGTCCAAGTACAGCTTGCTTATGCTGCATATTCTTCAACTTTTGGACATTTACATGACCGATCCTTTTATGCCATATCTCAATGTCCCTTATTGCAGCATTGCCATGTGAGTACATAGTAGCACTCAATGCTGGAATTTTCGTATCCAATGTAAACATCTTGCCATTTCTTTTGCCTTTAGCAATGAGTTTGCATCCTTGACCATACTCTTCAATGTAGCATCCATCTCTATTAAATCTAACTTGTAGATTTTGTTCAGCCATTTTTCCCACAGAAAGCAAGTTTTTGGTTATGGAGGGTACATGTAACACATGATAGAGACTCTTTTTCCTATCACCATGCATCATCAAGGGAACAGTACCTGTATGCATAATGTCATGCTGCGAGTCATGTGGTTAGATTCCCCTGAGTCTATATACCATACATCATCTGCTTTGCCTTGTGTAGGCAATCCTTTCATCACATGTTTCATAGCAAAAAAACCTATCATCCTCCTGCATACCACTAGAAGAAGAATAATTACCATATTGCTTCTCTCTTGCTTTCTAATCATTCTGCTTCTTGTAGTAATCCTTAGCTACATGCTCGTATTTGCCACAATAATGGCAATCCTTATTTGCATTTGATTGCTGTCCATGAGTCATTTGAGGGTGCTGCCAAGTGCCTCTTCCTCTAGGTGAATAACCTCCTCTTCCATAAGCATTTGAGGCACCTTTATTTTCTTGAGGCTGCCTATTTTGCCATCCAGTAGCTTGCTATCCACGGGCTGCATATGGATTTCCAGCACCACTTCCTCTAAAATTTGATCTTCCTCTTCCACCTCTACCCCTTTGATTGGAGTAGAAGACACTTTCCCTGCTATTTTTAGACCCACTCGAACTTGTATAAAGTCCAACTTTCACTTCTTCATGCAATAGAAGTGCCAAAGTTCATCAAAGTCAGGCTGCTCTTGATGCACTAAAATGGAAGTATCAAAATACTTATACTCCTGTCCAAGCCACCAAATCATCATCGTCAACTTCAACTCCAATTGAGCCGATTTGTTCTGCAATGGATCTAATCTCACTGACATAGTCTTTAACAGACCTTCCATTCCATGATATGTGGCTGAATTTGTGCTTCAGTTGTGTCTTCCTCGCATGAGTGACATGCCCATAATTCTTCATTAGTAAGTCCCAAGTAGCTTTTGGGGAAGTAAGTTTGCAATTTGCATAGCCTTTGTGTTTGACACACATAATGACAACCAATGCAAGACCTTGCTGGCCTTTTCCAACCAAGTCATGTGTGCCTTTAATTGATACTGTGTTGGAGGTCTATCCTCTGGTAGCTTGGGCTCATCTTCAAGACCTGTAACTAGGTCCCAATAGCCTCTTCAAATTAAGAAATTAGACATCCTGAATTTCCATAGAATGAAATTACTTTAGTCCATCTTCTCACCAACTATTTGAGTGATAGTGTCCTTCTCTCATGTGTTTTCCATTTTCAAGGTCTTTAGCTTTGCATAACCCATAAATTTCAGTTTACTCCGATAGCATACACTTCCAAACATGTGGCAAAGCACCAATGCTTGTCTAGCTCTTTAGGCAACAATGCCACATATGCTTACCACAAGTTGTTAACAATCAGCCCCAATGAAAAAATTGTAGTAAATAGGTTCAAAGCTGAGCATTTAATGCTTACAACATTCCACCTTTACAAAACCAGTCAATTTCCCAAAATGCTAGTAGGCAATATACTTCAGTGACCTGTAGTGCAACCAGTTTTTTTTTAAATATTAAAAAAATTTGCAGGAATAACCACTATTACATTTTCAAACAATACATGTTCTTTATTCTGATTTAACTGCACTTACATTGCATCAACAACTTTGCACTCCAATCTGATATGATGACTGCATAAGATCCAATACATGCACGAAATAAATACTTCGTATTCCTTCAATCGACTACTCAGATAAATTCATATTTGTCATAGAATTTTTGACTTATCCATGAGAGCTTTACTCAATCATCACACTCTCCACAAATATGCCATTCATTAGCAATGAGCTGCCATTAGTCACTGCCAGTGCATAAGAGAGCATCAAGTACAATTCTTCAAGTCTACTTGATACATTCACTGCTTTTGCAAATGTGAGACAAATACAAGCTTCAAATAGTGTTCACTGATACCAATTGTACCCTTGAATTGAATGCTCAGGACCTGTTGTACATGGCAACCATGACTTGCTAAAATTGTCTCCACAATCAAGAAGAACATGCGCATTTTTTTTCTTGCTATCCACATTGTCTTTCCCACTTGGATAAACCAATCATCTTGCCAGATTTACACTCATTGCATTTGTAGAAAATTTGATGCAGCCTCTCAATTGTTTTGGGTAGCCAGACCCTTGCTTGACTTTGTGATAGCTAGTTTTCAAGTGTAGCTTGCCATGGAGGCTAAATCCGAAACATGCAGGAACTAACTTTAGACCCAAGTTGGGATTTTTTCAGCTCAATCTTAGCTGGTCTTGGCTTGCCCCCAGTGTTGCAAGCAGTTTTGAGTTTCATGATAATGATGTGCTACAAAGCCATGTCCAGCCTACACGATTGGGGTTCCCATTCTCGAGCTCAATAGTAAAGGAGCAGCTTCTTCAAAAGTGTGGATAAACACACATACAATGAGATTGATGATGAAGAGTTTTTAAAGATGTCGGAGACCTTCAAGGATTCAAAAAACTTGGCAAAGTGGCTTATCCACTCCATCCGCAGCCCATGATAGCCATTTAATGGTGGGAACGACACCTGAGAAACGTCGAAGAAGGGCTAGAAGAAGTTTGCGTGCTTCAGCTCAGTCGCATATGTAAACATATTCATTGTTATCCCACCATAACAAGGATATATGTATCCTGTGCTGGTGCCCTTCAATTTGTGCCGTTGTTCTTTGCCTCTGCTATGCGAAACCTAGGTGCCTTATTGACTAGACAGACAAAATCAGGCCTTGCATAATACCTCGGTGTCAGTTTGGACGGTCCTTACCTTACTATTGAATTTAGGTGGCTTGATTTGTTTGAGAAGGAACTTCTTCTCTTGAATTATAGTCGTACTGAGTGTAGGGGTCGGACTAGGAATCTGCACTTGAGGTTGTGCCTGGGCAATAAGATTCTTGACATTAAAAACTTACTAAACGTTTATCATTACATTAATATGCCCAGTTTAGCTTTTAGCCAAGTGACCTAATCACTTAACTCCTTTACAAACACTTACATTCATGATAGATAGTGATTAAAAAAATATTATTCATTCATGTGGGCATAGCCCTTTTTAGTACATTTATTTTGGGAAGGTAGAACAAGCTGATACATCGGTCTGGGAAAAATAGGATTGTGTTACATTTGGCTACGGGGACTGAGTAATAATATGGAGTGCGGTCATGGATTTTCAAGAATCGATAGGTCATAGGAAGCTTGGGGTATCCCTTCCTTTGATACCCATTCTTCTCATAACATCCCAGCACCTTGATTCTGTCTGCAAGGATTATTCAAGTCACTTTCTCGTACACATAGTTGTACTACTTGACCTTTTGACTGCCGACATGTAGGGTTGTGTTTGCGTGAGCCTTGACAAAGATGAATAACTTCACGATCTTCAAATTCTCCATCCACTTAATTCTCTTCTAGTTTGTCTGAAGGTACACAAGTTGGTGGGCCGCTATGTAATATATTCTTGATTCACTTGTCCATCTCCGTTCCACGTACAGGGGTGAAGAATTGTAGATGCAATCTAGAATATACATCATGCCTAGCCTCCGTCGATAATCCGAAGCACGCATTGCATTCATAAACATAACAGACGAACCACTTTGCGCAAAAACATCAGGGGTCGAAGCAGATTTATACTGCACTTGGTTCAATGAGAATGGGAAACGAGAGGGATACAAAGCTCGACCTCCTTGCCCATAAGGCATAGTCCCATTCCGTTCCCCTAAAACAGCATAAATCGAGACTCTAACTCTATTGATTCTAGGTCATTGTTACCTCACAGTCAATTTCTTTTGAGAAAAGTTCCCGGCCAACCGGGACCACCCTTCTGTAGGACGGACCCAGGGTCACGTCCATCGCACTTTCCTCGGGTTGCTTAGTTATCTAATTACCTACCACATTTAGTTTGACAAGAAAAAACAGCTTTCTTAATTAACCAATTAATCACTGGTTCCTTCACGTAACTTAGGCACTGACACAGAAAAACAATGTCAAGCAAGTTCCTTTTTCAACACTTGATCTTTATTTATCAGTCTTTGGAATACATCAAATATCCTGCTTGGAGGCTATTCCAGCAATCCTTAGGGATCGCTATTCCAAGTTCCGCCCGTTGACTAGTATATGGGCCTCGAGATCCCATCTTGAGTCACGTCGTCCTCTTGTGCAGCATTTGGAGGCAAGGAATTTACGGCGAGAGCCTACCCTGGCACCCAAGCGTCCTCCTGCTCCAAGTAGCACCCACGGAGAGACCTCTCGCGGCGAGTTCGGTCCACGTACCGGCGCAGCTAACAACCCCCTTGGATAGGGTCAGGCAAACAGTCGGAGGTAATTGATACTGCCTCTTCTTCCAGGCTTTTAACTTGAAGCATTAGTTGTTTTTCCTGAATTAGCTCCTTAAGAAAAGAAGTACAAACAGTGCACCTAAGTGTACAATCACAAGCATTTCAGTGGTCGTTTGTATGGCCAACTGCTAAGGTGTGATTCCTTCTCCCCCCGAATACATTCGATCGTGGATCAATTTGGACTTCCCAAAATCCTAAGGGTTTCGTAAGCTGAGTTGCTTGTTTACCCTTTTTCCTTGGGTTAGGGTTTATACCCTGTTGACCCAAATTGTCTCTACCTTAGGTTTCCTTAAATTATAGTCAATAAATCTTGGTCAACCTTGTCGCCCTAACTTGGTTGGTCCATTGCTTTCTTGGCAATTCATTATTACCCTGGCTTGACAAATCAGTCTTCAAGGAAGAGTATTGAAGCAGGATGACTACTCAATTCTCAGAGAAGCTAATTTATAATTAGAACTTACCAACCTTGGTCTAAGGTGTAGCGGTACTATTTTGTGATTTAGACACAAGATCATACGACGTTGCAGCTTGTAGCATGAGATAGGTGTCAGTATCTGACTTGTGGGGATTATATCTTTCTTCATACGTTATTTCTTGATCAAGAATACCTTTGATCAAGATAAGGGCTTGGGAGTCCTCTTGACCCGATCCAAAACCCTAACCCTACTAGGCCGATAAACGTTTTGGCCCTAGGGTCCCTAAATTCTTGCGGAGGTCTAGTATTTGGTCAATTGATCCTTAGGATGAGAACCCTAGATCATTCTTGCATGGCGTTTAAATAATCCTAACATTTTGTGGATATGGGTAGGACCTTTAATATTGAAAGTATTAAATCGACATCCCAAGTGCGATATTAGGCACAATTTTAATATAACTTAACCTAACCCAACACAGTGAGGTGTTCGCGTCGTATGCCAACCATTCATGCCTTTATGAATCTCATGTGAGTTACACAATTACATGAGTAGGGTCCCTTAGAGATGCAAATAATTTCCCTAAAAGATGTAAATAACTGTAAGATGTATGAGATGTATCATTCCATGTGAATATACAATTTCAAGACCATAGACCTTTTGCCTTTATGCAGCTATAGGATTTATAGTGATCTTTCTTTTCCTTGCCCTATGTGATATTGATTGACATTCAAAGCTATTCTTTTGAACCCTACATTTTATGCATCGAATTCAAACTTCAATATTTTAATGAAGATGCATCTTTTCCCAATTTCAAACTTTGATAAAAGAACCCCATGCATGGGTGTGTCATTCTTTCATGATCAGATGCCATGAATTCATCATTAATTTAATCCTTCCTTTATCACTTAAACCAACCTAGAGTGTAACTATCATCGTATGTGATTTGCAAAGTTCATAAATCCTTTCCATACATTGCAACTATTCAGACATCATTTAATGACCGTCTACGATTATCTTATACACGAGCCACAACTAGGAAATTATTACATAAGTGCATTATGTATTATGTGCCCTGTCCTTTATGTGATGCAACAAGGATGCCTTTGCACAATTTTGTCTTTTGACTTATGCATCATACGTTCAAAAATGCAACTACCTTTGACCATGAAAGTGCAAGAAAATGCAAGTACTCATCATGCAACTAAACTTTGTAAACCGAACGAGTATATAAATTTTCCAATGCATTTAAATTTCCTATGTGAACATGCTTTATGCAACCTTTCCATGCGGGAATATTATTCAGAACCTAGGTATTCAATATCGGGGCGTTGTCCACTCTCATACTTTGGTTGGAAGCTCTCGCATGCGCTCCTCTTGACTTTGCTTAGGATCCATTGACACAGTAGATTTCGACTCAATGAACTCCCCCTTGGCTCCCTTACGAGCTTCGAGGTTACTACTGCCCGAGATCTCCTTCCGTGCGTAGAAATCGGGCCTTGTAAGACACGATTTTTAAAAAAACCGGGAGGCACGGGTGAACTTAGCCTAGAGAAGCTTCACTAGAAGCTTCTCAAGCTTCTGGATAATAGGGAGATGATGTGGAGATGATGGTGGAGACGATGACGATGGAGATGAAGATGATGATGTGAATGTTGATGATGATGACAGTAGCGGCCTGGCGGCGCGGACAGCCTGGTGGTGGCAGCAGACTGACGGTGTGCAGCTCCTCACGACGGTGGCAATAGCATGATCCCCTCCCAAGCTGGAGAGGGGGGGTTTATACGGGGTGAAGGTGGGGGAGATGGCCACACAAGTGGCAGGTTGCATGCCCTCCTCCCCATGCCGCTCCGCAACTCAAGCTCCACACATACTCCCTCTCCCCGCCATGCAACGGCTGAAGGGGAGGAAGTTTTAAGAATAATTTGCAATTAATTCATTTTATTTTTTGTCCCTTGAAGGGGTGTTCCCGCGGAGGCCTACTGTTTTGAGCCAGGGTTTCTTATGCACAACGCGAGGCTGGTATTTGTTAGTGCACGAGGATGGTGCACTTAGGCCAGTATTTCTTAGTTGCGGGAGATTACTTCGGATTGCTTTTGCGTGGGATCTAGAGTCGTTAATATTTCATTGCAGAAATATTACATTCTCTCCCCCTTAGAGGAATCGAGATGTCCTCATCTCGAGAGAATCTGGGGGTATTGTTGGTTGAGAGTACTTTCATCCATCCAAGTGGCATCCTCTTCGAGATAATCTTTCCACTGGATGAGGTATTTCCTCAAGACTTTGGATCTCAAATGCCTCTCCCTAACATCTAGGATTCTGTCCGGCCGTAGCTCAAGGACTCCTTGGCTAGGCATTATAACTTGTTGATCATCAAGCACGTGACTAGGGTTCGGTATATACTTTTTCAATAGGCTGATGTGGAATACATTATGAACTTTTGGGTTTTTAGGGAGTTGTAGTCTGTAAGCATTAGGCCCTAGGCACTTGAGAATCTTGTAGGGTCCAAAATACCTTGGACTTAGCTTTTTGCATTCACCCAAGGACAGGGAACTCTTCTTTGGACATACGCGAATGAAGACCATATCACCTTCAACGAAGGATCTGTCTCGCCATTTCAAGTCTACGTAAGCCTTTTATCTGTCCTTGGCGGCTTGGATGTCCTGTCTTATTGATTTGATTTGGTCATCCATGTCTTCCACCATCTGCTTTGAAGCTTCAACCCTCAAGGTTAGATCCGAAAAGCTCAAAGGAGTACGACAATCGTGCCCATATAATGCTTGAAAAGGGGTCATCTGACTGCTTTGTTGGTAAGAAGCATTGTAGGAAAACTCAACCAATGGCAAATATTGAATCCACTTTTTGGGTTTGCGTCAGCAGTGTGCCCTAAGCATATCTTCAATGACTTGGTTGACTTGTTCTGTTTGACCATCAGTTTGGGGATGATAAGCTGTATTGAAACAAAGTTGAGTCCTAATGGCCTCGAAGATAACCCTCCAAAAGTGTGATATGAAGAGGGAGTCACGATCACTAATGATTCTTCTAGGTAACCCATGCAGTTTGAATATTTCCTTAATGAGTAACCTTGCGATGTCTGAGGCTTTATAGTTTGTCTTAACAGGGATAAGATGTGCAACCTTGGTGAGCATATCCATCACGGCCATAATGGAGTTGTATCCCCCCCTAAACTTGGGGCAGGCCAACAACAAAGTCCATACTAATGAATTCCCATTTCATTTTGGGAATGTCAAGTGGTTGCAATTTCCCTGGCATTTTGACATGTTCAGCCTTAATGCGTTGACAAGAAAAACATTTCGTGACATATTTGAGAACGTCACCTTTGAGCCTATCCCAATAATAGCTCTTCCTGACCACGTTAAGGGTCTTGGCATAGCCAGGATGTCCTGAGAAAGGGGAGTCATGGGCTTCCCAAAGTATCTTCTGCTTGAGTGATTGACTTTTCGGGATACATAATCTTGTCCTATAGTAGACAAGTCCGCTATTGATAGAGAATTCTTGATACTTTGTTTGTAGCTTTGGGTCTTGATCTTTGATGGGGATCTCCCTTAGCAATTTTTGATAGGTTGGGTCATGGCATGCCTCCTCTCTAGCTAGCTCAAGAATTGGGTTGTTTGGCATGGATACCTTTGTGGCTAGAGATTTGGATGTTGATGGATCTTGCAAAATCAGAGAATTCAGAAATGCATTGCGATTGAGTGCATCAGCACCTACATTCTCCTTTCCAGGCCGGTATTTGATTTCAAAGTCATATTCTTCCAGTACTTCAATCCATCGATGTTACCTCATATTGAACTCATTCTGGGTGAAAATCCATTTAAGACTCTCGTGGTCCGTCAGTAAGGTAAATTTGTTACCTAGCAAGTAGTGTCTCCAAAGTTTGAGAGTATGGATGATAGCCAACAGCTCCATATCATGGGTAGAATAGTTATTTTCATGGCTCTTCAGTTTCCTTGAAGAGTATGCTACGAGATGACCTTCTTGTATGAGCACACATCCTAAGGCAAGTGTGCTAGCATCAGTTATTACTTCAAACTCCTTACTAAGATCAGGAAGTTTCACGATGGGTGCTGATACCAAGCTTTGCTTTAGTTTGTCAAAGCTGATCTGTTCAGCAGGTGACCATACAATTGATACTTGCTTCTTTAGTAGACCACTTAGAGATGCCGCAATCAAAGCATAGTTTTTGATAAACACACTGTACCATCCTGTCAATCCAAGAAAACTACGTATTTCTTTGACAAAAGTTGGTGTTGGCCACTCTAGAACGTCTCTCACCTTGGCCGGATCCACCAAAATTCCTTTTGCTGATACAATGAATCCCAGATATTCAATCTATCACTTGAAAAATGCACACTTCTTCTTCTTGGCATAAAGCTTGTGTGCTCTCATTGTTTCGAGGACAATGCGAAGCTGGGGTTCATGATCTTTTTCCTTCTTAGAGTAAACTAGGGTATCGTTAAAGAAGACGAGTACGAAGTCATCAAGATAGGACCTAAAGATATCCTGCATTAGCCTATTGAAGGTAGCGGGAGCATTTGTCAGCCTGAATGACATGACTAGGAATTCAAAGTGTCCATACCTTGTGTTGAATGCCGTCTTTGGGATGTCTTCTTCCTTGATCCTTATCTGATAATATCCAAACCTGAGATCTATCTTAGAGAAGATCTTCGCACCTTGAAGATGGTCAAGAAGTTCATCTATTCTTGGAATGGGGTATTTGTTTTTAATGGTCGATTGATTCAACCCTCTGTAGTCAATGCATAGCCGAAGTGTTCCATCTTTCTTCTTCTGGAACAGCATTGGAGATCTCCATGGTGAACTACTAGGATGGATGTAGCCTTGGTCTAATAGTTTCTTGAGTTGCTCCTTCAGCTTGATTGCTTTCGGGATGGACATCCTATATGGTCTCTTTGCGATTGGTGCAGCTCCTGGCACCAGCTTGATTTTGTGATCGACTTTTCTTTGAGGAGAAAGTTCAGTCAGCTCTTCAGGAAATACGTCTACGTATTCCTTTAACCATGAAGGCTCTTCCCTAGATTCTTGATTCTGATCTAGCTTATTGAGGTTAATCAAATAGATAGGTAGGCCCTTCCTAACTCCTTTTATTATCCGTGTTACTTTTGCCAGCTGAATTTTTAGCTTACTAGTCTCTCCTTGAGTTGTGACTAGTTCCCCTTCAGAATTTCAAAAGGAGACTTGGCCCTTTCCACAGTGAATGTGGGCATCATTGGGTACTAGCCAATCCATTTCGAGCAAACCTTCGTGGACACCTAGGTTCATTACCCTGAATCTGATCAAAGTCAACTTTCCTCCTAGTAGGAATTTTACCTTAGCAGTTTACCTGGTACAAGAGACCTCATGACCATTTGCTAATTCCACAAGTAAGGTAGGTGCATCTAATATTCTTGCACAGACGGGTGAAATGAAGGAATGTGTACTGCCATAATCAATCAATGTTTTGAAGCTTTTACCTTGATAATCCAATGGAGTTTGAATCACTGAGAATTAGCGATTTGGGCCTTTCTTGTGAAGAGTGGCATGAACCGTTGGCCTCTCAATGTCAGCTTCCATGGATGGATCCTCTTCATCACACAGCTCCTTGTTAGCAACATTGGAGGTTCCCCCTCTGGCCATGACAGTGGCTCCTTGGCCATGGATGGCTCCTTGGAATGGCCCTTGACGTTGTCCTCTACTAAGCTTGGGACTTTGCCTTTTAAATTGACCAGGTTCGTTGCAATGGAAGCAATGGAGGTTGTGGCCATTACCTTGTGTAGGAACGAAAATGTTGACAGTGTTGGCCCTAGATTTCTTCCTTTGTCCCTGATTTTGGCCTTGCGCCCTCTTAGCCTAAGACCTATACATTCCCTTGTTCTGATCCTTGTAAGACGAAGTCCTGTTATTTCTTGGCTTGGTCTGCACCTCCTGTATTATTGATGCAGCTTGAATGAGGGCGTCTTGTAGGTTTGTTGGGCACATTGATTCCAAGCGTGTTTATGGGTGGATTTAACCTAGCACAAAACTTGGACACCTGTTGTGTCATATCCATTCGAGACGCGTACTTTAAGAGAGTGACAAACTTTGAATAATATGCATCCAGGGATAGTCCAAGCTATTTTAATTCATAGAATTCCTTCATCTTCTGTGTGCGGTAGGCAGATGGCATATATCTCCCTCACACAGTTTTTTTTAGCTTCTCCCAAGTAATTGAACCTTCCGATATCCCTTGGTCTCTGCACCATTGTTTCCACCAAAGTCTTGCTTTGCTGATAAGATTCAGTTTGGCGAGCATAGCTTGGTTAGCGGCTGTAGTACATGCTACCTCGAAATAATCCTCCATGGATCCGATCGAGACCTCGGCATCAATTTGGATGGTCCTTCCCTTACCAACCAATTCAGGTGACTTGATTTGTTTGAGAAGGAACTTCTTCTCTTGAATTACAGCCGTACTTAGTGTAGGGGTCGGACTAGGAATCTACACTTGAGGTTGCACCATGGGCAATAAGATTATTTAAGTTAAAAACTTACTAAATGTTTCTCACATTACATTAATATGCCCATTTCAACTTTTAGCCAAGTGACCTAATCACTTAACTCCTTTACCAACACTTACAACCATGACAGATAGTGATAAAAAGAATTCATATTCATTCATGTGGGCATAGCCCTTTTTAGTACACTTATTTTGGGAAGGTAGAACAAGCTGATACATCAGTATGGGGAAAATAGGATTGTGTTACATTCAGCTACAGGGACTGAGTAATAATATGGAGTGCGGTCATGGATTTTCAGGAATCGATAGGTCATAGGAAGCTTGGGGTATCCCTTCCTTTGATACCCCTTCTTCTCATAACGTCCCAGCACCTTGATTTTGTCAGCAGGGATTATTCAAGTCATTTCCTTGTACACATACTTGTTTTGCTTTACCTTTCGACCGCCGACATGTAGGGTTGGATTTGCATGAGCCTCGACAAAGATGAATAGCTTCACGATCTTTCAATCCTCCATCCACTTGATTCTCTTCAAGTTGTTCTGAAGGTACACAAGTTAGTGGGCCGCTATATAATATATTCCTGATTCACCTGTCCATCTCCATTCCACGTATAGGGGTGAAGGATTCTAGATGCGGTCTAGAATATACATCATGCCTAGCCTCCGTCGATAATCCAAAGCACGCATTGCAGTCATAAACATAACCTGGAACACCAATAATTTGTTCCATGCTTCGCGACTCTGTAGCCCAACATCCATAAGTAAGGAAATATTCTTATCGGCAACATTTCTCTACTTCCCCTCATTAAGTTTCCTTGTAGATATTAGATCATGTTGGTTTGCTCTGATACCAACTGTAACGTGTCCCCTTGTCCACTTGTAGGACGCGTCTCAGCAGCCCATCAGGAAGGGATTCTAGAAAGCACCGCTGGGCACCCACAAGCAATGTCACAAGGTTTGTGATCAAGGTCTTCCCGAGTCTGCCACCAGGAAGCAGAAGCAACTGGCCGTTCCCACTTAGGACTGACCTGTATCAGGGTTTTTCTAATAGTCAAGTTCCTAAAAGTAGCTAGTGTCAGGCCCCAGACGGAACCACTTTGCCAAGAAACATCAGGGGTCGAAGCGGATTTATACTGCACTTGGTTCAAGGAAAATGGGAAACGAGAGAGATACAAAGCTCGACCTCCCTGCCCGTAAGGCATAGTCCCATTCCGTTCCCCTAAAACAACATAAATCGGGACTCTAACTCTATTGATTCTAGGTCATTGTTACCTCGCAGTCAATTCCTTTTGAGAAAAGTTCCCGGCCAACCGGGACCACCCTTTTGTAGGGCGGACCCAGGGTCACGTCCATCGCACTTTCCTCGGGTTTAGTTATCTAATTACCTACCACATTTAGTTTGACAAGCAAAAATAGCTTCCTTAATTAACCAGAAGGCGGTAGCTACAATCAATACGATTTTAATTGAAAATGACCCAAAAGTGCTTTAAAGACCCACCGAGCCGACGATTGGGAAATTTTTATAATTTCTCAACATGTCAAATGAGAATCTGGGAAGATGAATGGCTAGAAATTTCCAAACCTCAAATCGGACACCATAAAAACGAATGGTAGTGACCCAGAGATGCCAAAGAGCGAATTTTCATGAAAAATTAAATGGTGGTGGATGGCCGAGCTAGAGTTTTCCTAGATGCATTTAGACGCTAAGAATCCAACGCAAGTCTCGGTTTGTCGATCCGAGTCCGTTTGACCCCCCATTTAATCCTCGCAAAGTTTGGGATTGTGAAGCAGCTACTAGATCTGAAAGCTACAAAGAGTGGGACGAGTCCCATATTTGTAGATTTTTGACGTTACAAATCCATCCGTCCAGACGGATCTCAATTCCGACGTCGTTTGGCCCCTCAAAACTGAAAAAACCACTAGTGTGAAACCAAGAAGCCATGAAGTAGATAATTTGGTTAAAAGCTTAAAAGCTCTTAACAAAGAGCTTAATAACCAAAAAATGAAATGCCATGGGAGAGGAGGGGGGTCAGTTTTTTGGCACCTCTAAAATCTCCAATGATTGGCCATTTTTGATATGAGAGAGAGAGAGAGAATCCTCCTAGGCGTGCATTACATCCAACCTTCGCTCTCCAATGCCAAAATCTGATCGAGAAATGATATACTATGCTGAGAGATAAAAAATAGTATTTCTCTCTCCTCCCTCTCTCTCCCCTTAAGAGACAATTCATGCCCATGAAGAAGAATGAAGATCGGGTGGTGAATGCTTGTCTAGCATGGTATCCGATCACTCCCGAATCGATGGAGGGCTAGAGTTGGCTGTTTGGAGGTGCTAAGCCTTGAATGAGGGCTGATTTGCAGTCCTGCATCAAATTTTAAAACTCGTAAAGAAGGAAAAGAAACCGGTAACTCTATTTTACAAAGGAAAATTGCTTGTTTTTTATATTTGATTGAGCCAATGTTGTTCTTATGGAGTGAAAATTGGTTGACATGTTGTTTATTGTTTGTTCTATGCTTGCATGATGGAAAAATCAGAAAACATAAAGTCAAAATGCTGGAAATAATTTTTAGAAACCCGTAAAACATGGTTTTTATGAGAAAAATGGGGTTTTTGGTGTTTTCGAGTGGGATAAACCAATACACATGGGATAAAATGCCAATAAAATCTATATTTTTAATGTTCTAAGAATCAAGAGCCACAAATCTGAACATTTATCAATATTTTTATTAGAAAAATAGAGAAAATTTAAAAAAAGAGAAAAATAGAAATATGCCTTAGAAAAATACAAAAAAATATAATAAGTGGTTGTGGATGTATGATAGTGGTAAAGCATGAAGTTTGGCCTCAGTTTGCCCTATCTTTTTGTCACAGTGTGTGATTTATTGCTTTTTATACATTAAACCATGACAAAACAACCTCTATATACCTATGTAACAAATGAAAACTTAAACGGTGAGGGGAGGAGGATTTTGTGCAACAGTTTGAGGGCTAAAATAATACAAATTCTGATTGTTTTTTTTCTATGCATAGCATTTAGGAAATGGCATATTTGGAAATAAGGGATCTAGTAGCACAAGGTTCACCTTGGTGCTAGATTCTTGCAACAAAGCATATACATATTAGTTGGAATTCATGAAAAGACTATTTGTGTACTAGCACATAGGCTAATTTCGAAAAACATAACTGTGAGGAAACATGGTATCTCTTGGATCTCCCTGACAAAGAGGAGAGTCTTGTGTGAATGTGTTTATATGTAAAAGCAATGCATCTAGGGGCCAATCCCCAAGATGTAGGAGAGCTGCAGAGGAGCCACGACAATCAGCTGATAGGGTGCCTCTTATGTTTGTGATACGTGGCACTTATTGCCAATATGTGGGGGATACCCCCTCTGAGGGGTTTTGGGGAAGGTTCCGTTGGACTTTGATCCAGCTACAAATGCAATATTAGATGTATCTAGTATGCATTTAGTTATTACAGACGCTCTTGGCCCACGAGGCTGTGTGATGGTGGAGGTGTTTGTTGTGTGCATGAGGTCCAACTAGTGCCATAGCTAGTGCCAGCCCATTTTTGGTCCCATCATGTTGTGGCCTGTGATCGCTTGGTGGTGTCTTATGTGTGGTGTGAACCCCAGATGGGTCACCACGAAGTGAGAGAGCCCCATCCCAGTGGTAGAGTTCCCTTTTATTGCTTGGCTATGACTCTCATGGTTGGCTAGTGTGATAGCCACACAATGCCAAGTGTGATTATAACAACATTCTGTCCTGGTGTTAGATATAATAGCCCTCTATTATAGAACCCAACATAACTTTAGTACTATATTCTAAAACCAAATGTCTATTTTGGGATCAAGAAGAGTGTACAAGAAAAATAGGATACAATGTCCAAGTTTTAAAATAGAAGGTGATGAAAGGAGACAAAAAACTCCATGTGCATTATATCAATGATGATAGCATTGTTGCACTAATTATAATTTGCAAGCATAGGACTTGTTACAATGACCACGAGGGTACTTTCTCCCTACATCAGAAAAATATCTCCGATAAGATACAATTGCTTAGAGATTTTTCATCACACCAACCATCTCCAAATGAGTATTATCCTTGGCAACTCCTCTTGTATAACTATCTAGTCTATCAAATGCACCCTTGACTGTCTCTATAACACATTATTAGGGAAATTTGAAAATTTTCACAAGTTTAGGACTCATGGTCAAAACTTTGTCTTTGTTGTAACTCTCAAACATTTGCTCCAAATTTATTGTTTAATAGCTCAATTGATACCATTTTTCATAAGGTTTTCAATGATGTGTCACATCATTAGGAGAAATATGGACTCTCTTTTTTGCCCCTTAAGAAGTGAATAAACAAATATAGGCCTAACCAATGAGAGAGTTGGGATTCTAGATTCATGTAACATGAATCTTCTAGCCATATCTTGGCCCAAATCTTCCCTCAATAATAAAATAAGGGAAAATGTGGGGAATACAATACCAACTCTTCCTGGAAGCTTGTGACTTGAATTTCTATTTTCTTATTTTTTACTTTTTGACTTTTCATTTCTCCCCTTTTTAGTTTCCCCCTCTTTCTTATAGGCGGAACTCAAATTTATCATATCTCCTTCTCCGCTTCTTCTTTCCTGACCAAATTTTACAGCCTCATTATTGCTTGCCCTATCTGTAAACCTGTGAAATTTTATTTTCTCTGGACAAACACAGAGTGAGTTTCACATGTTTTATAAGAGTAGAGCTTGTTCTACCAAATCCCTAAGATTTTCTTCACAAAACTTTACAGGTATATTGTTCTCTCCCATGGATGTTCTATGGTAAAGTTTTATCTTGTTTCGAAAAAACCTATGCAAGTTATGTGCATTCTGTGACATGTAATTTCTTTTTGTTTGGTATTCTAGGAGTGTCTTACTGTCAAGAACAATGATCTTTTGAACACACAACTTCTTCAACATCTTATAATTTCTTTGTAAACAAAGTTACAGGTATGTTGTCTTGTTTTTTTGGTGCCCCATAATTAAATTTTATATTGTTTGGACAAAATGTATGCAAGCTATATGTATATTGATATTTTCTTTGTTTTTTTACTCCAAGAGTCTTCGAGAGTGGAGAACAATGATTTTTTAAAAGTTCAACTTCTTCGACATCTTTGGGCTTCTTTGCAAAGAGAGCCGCATGTATATTGTAACTTTTTTCTATTGCTCCATGGTTAAGTTTCAACTCATTTGGACAAAGCCTATGTAAGTTATATGTATGCTTTAATATGATATTTCTTTTGTTTTTGTACTCTAGGAATTTGTCAGTGAAGGAACAATGGCCTTGTTATAAGTCAACTTATTGTTCAACATCTCTAGGCTTCTTTGTGAAAAGATTTACAGGTACAATGTTTTTTTTGAAAATTTCTCCATTTAAATTTCATTTCTTTTGGAGAGAACATTTGAAAATTATACACATTTTGATAGGTAACTTTTCAATTTGGGTATTATAGATGTCTTCACAGAGGAAAAACATTAGTAACATACTTGCAGTGGAGGTCTTCAATATGAAAGATAGTGGCAGTAATCGGATTTGTGATAAGTACTATAAGTTGGATTGGATTTTGATGCACCCAAGTACTCGAGAAAGTTTCAAGGACAGGTGTAAGGATGTTGCAAACCCTAGCAATCATTGAAAAGGTAGAATTTCAGAGTTCAGAAAAGTATTTAATGGAACAAGTACAGTAACAGAAGTGTTGATCCAACATATTTATATGCACAAACAAATCTCTATACACGATAAGAACTATATTGCAAATTATAAAAAAATTACTAAGTTTTTAAATTTTATCATTGTTTATTCTTTTGCATCAGTTTTGTTTTTAAAAATCTTTGCAATGTTCTAATTCAATCTTATTTTATTGATAGCTCTATATCCATCAACTTTGCATGAATGGCAAAATATGGACTGTTTGAGTGGCAAGATACATGTTTGGCATGAAGACATAGGTTCTTTGATCTATGATAATAACTCTGCAAGTCAACTTGCAACTCAAAATATCTTTTTTTATAATTCATTGTATGTAGTAGAAAGCTAGAGATTGTAGCATCTCCCATTGCTGCCACTATCTAATGGTGAATGGTTGATTGGTAGCTTCGAGTTGTCAGGAGAATGTAAGCCCAATATAAAATCTAACATCAATAGTGCTACGAAACCCGCAATAGGCTCCAAAGATGTGGATCTTATTTGGTTTATTTCATTCTCATTATTTGCACATTTGTTTGATTCATGTGATATTATGAAGAAAACAAAGATTACTTATCAATGCAAGTGTCCATCCAAAGAATGGATGAGTCAGCTATTGGGTGAGTCTTGGCAAGTCAAAAGAATACATTTTGATGAGACGATTGAGTACAGGGTCAACCAATTTGATCTCACATTCAGGTAATTTTTTTTTACTACTTTGAATGCCTTGATTTAATTGGCATACGTCTTGTTTAGATGAATTGTTGTGTTAATCACATTTACTTACTATTATTTTTATTTTTATTATAGGTATTTCATTGCTAGAAAAACTCTGTGCATTCGCTTTTGATATAGAAGATGGTGACTTTTGCAAGGGGAGTCGATCAGGTTGGATCAAGATACCCAAGATGAGACACATACAACTCTCATAGATGTGGTTATCTTGTGGAACGGTTATAATCATTTTATGGTCAGCACAGAGAGCGATTGGCCCATTTCTTTTCTAAGACAAGAGATCCAATTAATGTCCAATGAGCTCCTTTGTAACTTCTATTTTAAGTTAGATAATAGAAAAGTCAGGATTCGTAGTGAGCAATCCATGACATGTAAACGATGCGCTTCTCCATATATCCTTGAGATTGTGGAATCCTTGTATATTTTTTAAATAAAGAATGAATATAACTTTTTTAAAACTTCTGAGTGCTTTCAATTTAGATAATCTTAGTTTACTGTGATCCAAGTATGCAATAATACATATTGTAATTAGTCAATCCTATTGATTAAAATCATAATTAAATTGTAGCTTGAGGAAGTTACTATAAGTATATACTCTATATCACGTGTATTCAAAGCCTATTTATAAATATCATTATCTTTGAATTTTTTTGAATAAAAAATAACCCTTTTCTATTCAATCTGTAAATAATCCCTTTATATTATACCCTTATGTATGTAAAAAATGTATAAAAATAATATTTTAAAAATATTTTATTTTGAATCCATATGATACACACATATATTCATGAGTAAGTTACCCAAGAATTGCAGGCTGGAGTTCTATAATCTTCGCGTCAGAGCACCACCTCATCCCAACACCAGACCACGATGGATCTCATCGAGCATGATGCAACATTTGTCATACATGTTTTGTGCACTGAGGTGCAGGAGGCCAATGACGAAGACATCAACACACCCTCTTGACCACACCTAGAGTATTTTGAAGCGAGCTTAAGGAGATCATACTCGATCGGAGTATAGAAGCAGCACAAAGCTTAGCCATTGTGCACCCACCTCCTTGCCCTGATGAGATGCCAACAAGTGATGAGCCACCCCTTGCTTCTCTCCATGCTATCATCATTGAGAGGGTTGGAATATCTACTTATGTAGGATGTACTAGAAATTTTGGAGCTAAGAGAAGAAGAACTATATTGTACCATGGTGCGTGATGCACCTGATGATTTTATAGATTTTGATATACAAGATGCCCTAGCACATGTTGATGAGGTGGCTTGATATGATGGCATGAGTGTTGATGACATCTCTGCCATTGTGAGCATCCAAGAGTAGATTGAGACTGTGGCGCTGTAGTATGAGATCTCAGATGAGGAGTTTGAGCGGTTGCAAGAAAGTATTTTTGGATCTTGATCTGCAACTACATAGTAGCTTCCCAAGAGAGAGACGATGGTGGTCTAATTGCAGGAGTAGACATGAATACTCCATTACAACAGCAAATAGGCAATGCAGAGAAGGTAATGTTATTGGATTCGTGCAAAAATTTACCAATAGGGCCTCTAAGGCATTGGGAGTACGGAGATGAAATTTCACCGGGATTAGGCCCCCAGAGCAGCCTTGGCTGGAGGCTCGCATCTAGGGGCCTCAATCTGTAGCATCGGGAGCATGGAGATGAAATTTTGTTAAGATTGGGCCCCTAGAGCAGCCCTAGCTGGAGGCTCGCATCTGGGGGGGCCTGAATTTGTAGATTCAGGTCCCCCAAACACGAGCCTCTAGCCAGGGCTGCTCTGGCGACTTGATCCCAGTAAAATTTCATCTCGATACTCTAGACGCCCTAGAGGCCTTACTAGTAAATGTTCATGCGAATCCAATGTATATATCTCTAGCACACTCCATGAATAGTGAGTTTGACACAATGAGTCTAACACTGAACTCGTGTGATGCAGAAGATTGTATATATAGATAGATGAATTTTCATCTAGACAAGGTGGTCAATCTAGTAGCCAAGGAATGGTATAGGATTCGACATTGAAGGAGTATATCGGCCAGCTTTTGAGTGACATTATCTTATTTCATAAGAAATGCTCTCCAGTTTTTGTTGAGAACTTCCTGAAGTTGAGGGCACTAACAAAGGCTGGGCCCCTCAAGACCATCCCAAGGAACTCTACCTTGGAGAAATTAGTGTTGTTTTAACATTCAAAGATTCTCTACTTATTCTCTAGTACTAGGTTTGGGTCACTTTTTTCCGTGGTGACCCGTGGCATGATTGCTTGTGTTCAAGTCGCCAATGTCATTAGGCAGAAACTACAAAGGCAAAATGTATTGCTGCCTATGATCAAGAATAGCTTTGACCATGGGAAGTGTAGCTTGAAGAAGCCTAAGAGAGAGTAGAAGTATTTATTGCCAAATGATATCTCATCACAATGTAATGTAATTGGTAATCTTCTCTTGAAGTAATGAAAATTGATATTTCTTGGATTTACGTGCAATGTAGTTTGTCATACACTTTGTTTATTATTATTTTTTACTTGAATGTTACATTTATTTATCAAATTTATATGCAACATGATTCGTACCCTAAATTTAATACATAGTGCTTTATTGAGTTCGTGCGCAACATGTATTCGTTTGAATGCATGTAATTATAACTCAAAGACATAAATAAAACAAATAACAAGCGAATAAACAAAAATAAGATGTGCCAAAAAATTTATATTCATATTCATAACATTTTACACTACAAGATATAGGCCTTATACTGACATTAAAATTGATGAAAATGTTCATAAAGAAATTTGCCCCTGTCGTCGCAAAAAACGTCGTTATTGGTGATGCCATAGAATAGTTGGTATAAGCATTGTTATCAGCATTGCTATTTGCAGCGACATTGATAACGACGCTTTGCGATGCATTTTGTGATGCTAATAGCGACACGTGCAATAAATTTGTGACGCTAATAGCGACAGTAACATGGAAAAAAAAAATTTGTGGTAGGGTAGCAAGTTGCCCTGCCACATATAGCAATATGTGCTTTATTTGGGCCATACAAAATAGTTTCAATAATGTGTACAATGCTTGTGTAAATGAAGGAAAAGTGTACTTAAATCATAACATTGATACCTAAAATAAATACATGATCGTGTAATAAAAGCGGCTGGTACAATCATGGCAAGATACTACTACTACTACATAGAAAATGTCTACACAGATCATGTGACCAAAAAAGAAGAGTATGTGAACTCTAGGGATCAAGGGCAAGCTATAGATCCTTGCCATTCGAAACCTCGTTTCACCGCAAAGGAGCATTGAACGGAATCTACAAAAAAAGAAACAACTACACATTAGTCCACCATACAATAATGCATTTTAATTAAGCTTAGTAACTACAGACAAAAAATATGAGTGACTTACAGGGCGACCGCATCCATACAATCGGTCGATTAATGCAGTGAGACCGTGCCTCTCTGCATATCGAGTCTTAAGGCTGGTGGGATCGCGATTTTTGTAATGGAGTGCTGCAAAGAAAACAAAATACAATTGTTAGAAACATGATTGTCAGTACAAAGGATATTGCAAAAAAAAAAAAGTAAGTAGAACAAAATAAAAACTTACAAAGTTCTCCAGATATGTCATGTGACCGCCACTCCCAAGATGATGGACCACTCCGGCCTCTAGTCATGCCCTTGTCGCCTTGTGCTACTGTCTCTAACATTCTGGAGAATCTGTAACCTCCTCCCTGAGCCAGCACTAGTCATTCAGGTCTAGCCACTCGGGCTTTGAAGCTCCACTCTTGAGTACCTTGTGTACGTCCGATCATGTGTGTGACATGTATGCACGCATGCACTCCATCATCCAGCTTGTAGAAAACCTATCTGTTGCGACTGGTACTGGAAACTCCTCATGCAAGGATGCTACAATGTAGTCCTTGCTCCCCTCCAGGTATGTTCTTCCAATGATCCAAGACTTTGTCCCGAAAAACTTGTTGGCACAACTCTCTCATGCGAGCCATCACCCTCCTCCCCTCATCATTCATGATGATGGCTCATGACCTATCATCTACAAGGTAGGCAGACCCCTCTGGGGTATGCCTAAGATGGGTCCTCTCCTACCTGCGACCACGCTCCTGGGAATATCCAAGAGACCCCTGTACATGTAGTATACCTACCGGGGTAGTATCTCTTGGAGTAGCACCTATAGGGGTGCCATCTGCGGAGGACTGAGCAAAAGCCAGAGTGACTGGAGTAGATGTCCCCACAGATGTGACAAATCTCGAAGGTGACACAACTCCAGTAGAACGACGAGATAGAGAAACTACATTGGTACCTCCACAGCAACCACCTGAGCCACACTCTCTCGAACCGCTACGAGAGTGAGGAGTAACACATGTATCTTGAGCCAACCACGGGCTCATTGCATCCAAATCTCTGAAGCATCCCCTTGAACCACTCCCTCCATCTGGCCCAAGTCTGGAGCATCGACCTCATCTGCTGGAAACTGAAGCATCAGAGCGTGCTGAAGTAGATCTAATAGAGCAACCTGATGGTGTCTGAGATAACTTCTGGTCCATCATATCTTTGAATCTCTCCATCTGATTTGGAGCCATACGCATGAAGATCACTTGTAGCTCCTCTTCGCTCATCCCTCGACTCATCCTGATGATCTAAATATCCACAAAGATCACCTGCAAAGACAAAATTTGATGTTAGTATAATCAAAATAAATCATACAAAGCACGGTAATATAAATCTTAAAAAAATGATATTACCTAAAATGCATATCTAATGTATCCCTATAAGTGATTTGTCAACGAATTGAGTTGGTGGATGCTCCAACCATGAAGTACCCTATGGTCCCATGTCAATCTCCTCGCACAACTCCGCATACACTGGAAGGTTGATAGACATGTCATCACAAAAGGATGAGTCCACCTCGTTCTCAAAGAGTTCTTGGATTCCTGTATTTCCATCATTGTTACTCGATGCTTGCTCCTCTACATGCTCCAAGCTTTCGGTGGCCTCCACCCCTTGCAATATTGACCCCTCTATTTGCATAATGTCCTCATCTATTCTCGGAATATGGATTTGATCATATACTTTGGCACTTCGGGGAGCTGAAGGTATAACGTACCGCCATTGAGGTTGTTGAGGGTTTGGATAAAAAATTACATGTTCACAATCACATACAAGAGAGATTTAACTATTGTGACATGTACCATGTCGTAATACAATTAAAAAATACATGAGTTCATGCACATGTTCACAATGGGCCGGCAATACAAATGTGTCGTGCAAATCTATCTATTTTTTTCCGGAATCTATTTTGAGAAATCCGGATGGATCTTGTCGAACTATTGCTCTAGCTCCTTCAAATACCACTTTGAGCCACTGCACATCGAATAGGATCATGGAGAAGCTACGGTAATCTATCGTGACAATACTTTGCAAGTTTCCAAAATATTTCATCTCATCTATAATCGTGTTTGGATCTGTTGCTCCTCGTCGGCTCTCTTGCTCGAACCTAACCATGATACCAAAATCTATTGTGGAGAACATTTTGTCAATACGCTTCATGTGAAAATGCCGTCCATGCGACCATGCTGCACTATATATTTTGTACTGTACATTGAAACACTCAATTAGTTGTCACATATAAAATATAGATACAACAAACCCTAAAAACATCATCACCTTTGGACTACATCCCCTTAAGAATTCCCACTCCTCGGTTGAGACTTCTGCCCCTTCGTGAGACGTTGTGATCAAATCTCCATGCAACCATCGCGTTGACATAAAACGTGGCATCTCCTCCATGCCCTCGGGATATCGAATTGGTCGATGGTACGTACTATGTCGAAATTCAGATCGCGCTTCCTCTCCATCTTCCCTAGCTTGCTGGTACCTAGCGGCCGAGCCATGTCTCCATAGAGGCATGGTGCAACATACAAAAGCGATTCACTTTCTCCTCCATTGCAACATCCATTCTTTTTTCTATCCCATTTCCAACCACCATATCTCTGGTCAGTCTATCATCGTCCTTCAACGACCATAGCATACTGTTGTCTATATCCACCGTTGGTAGCCATTGTGAAATATGTACTAGCGCCTCAGACACTAACCAACCTTCAGCCATGCTACCTTCTGGCCGAGCTCATTGTCACACAAAGCCTTTCAGGGTTTTCATGAAGCACTCCAAGAAGAACATCCATCGTGTATGGACAGGTCCAACAATCTCCACTTTATCTACAAGATGCACAAGAAGGTGGATTTGTATCGTGAGCATGATAGTAGGCATGTATTTCTCAAAGAGAGAGACCGTCTCCACTACTCCTCACTTTGCACATTCAATAGATGACTTCTTAATCTCCTTCTGTGAAATCCATTGCATTAAAGTTGACAACCTGTAAATTGCCTTGCGTATTTTTGGAGTAAGGCATCCTGCGATCGCGATCGGTAGTACAAACTATCACAAATGAGGAAGCATTATAAACAATGACTACACTCCAGATAGCAAAATACGCAGGCCACTTACAATCCATTCTAGTACAAACCTGACATATCTTATGCCAATCATGGGATTTTAGCCCTGATAATTGGCCGTCTTTAGAAAATGCGAACCTGAGAGAACGCATAATACCCGTCGGAGTGCGGATAGACTTGACTATTTGCTTCACAATGTGCTCTTCTTTAGTGGACAAAACCCAAGGAGCGCGAGGTAGCTACAAGCGACCATCAGCACTCGACTGCGGCCAAAGCGCCTCCATCTTGTCTACCTCCTTCAAATCCATTCGTGCCCCTACAATGTCTCTCTTTCCTGTGATGTGGTCCCATAGCAAGCTGCCCACGTTCTTGAAAATATGCAAGGGATCCAACAAGTGGTTGATCTGTAAGTGGGTCCAATATGGAAACTTGTAGAAAACTAAGAACAGTCACATTCCGTTTGAATGTGACTCCGTATGGACCATTTTTAGCTCATACCAGCTTTGGGTATTCATATGTGCTGGAGGTGGTCCAAGAAAACCTTCCCTCAGTTCATGACCCTCTGGCAAGAAATTGGTGTGTCCTTGATATACCATCTTCTTCATGGTTCGTGACCTTCGAGAATCTAACTGTGGCCCACACAATGGACATGCATGATAACCTGTGGTAACCAAACCTGTCCCAATACCTCTATCTAGTGAATACAAACTTGAACGAGCTATGTCAGATATTACCAATGAGATGGAAGCCTACTTACCTGAGCACTCTTCGAATCCCGAAAAGTCGTGCATGGTCCACATGAGAATGGCTCGAATATTGGCAGATCTTTGACCATCGCACTTGCTCATATCTTGCACGGTGACCCCCTCCTCCCACAAAATCTTAAGCTCATCGACTAATGGACGAAGATACACGTCCATATTTTTGACTTTGTAGCGGCTGGGAACGAGCAAGCTAAGGATGAGATGTCCTTTCTTTGTAGAAAGCCATGGAGGGATATTATAGTTGACAAGGACTATAGGCCACACACTATAAGAAGTTGAGCATAGACAGAATGGGTTCATGCCATCCATAGCAAGTCCATGCCAAGCTTTCGTAAAACATGTTATGCATAATCATGAGACTCATACATGGTATTTACAAGTGGTAATATATGATACTTCAGTAACTTGAAAAAAGATCATAAAACACCTTGAAAAAGAATAATTTTTTTTAATGATGGTGCCGAAAAGAGATGAACGAAGTGTAGGTACAGGGTACCTGAACAACTCGATCACACCGGCATCGCTCCACCCGTATTGTGCTTGTACACTTAGGAGTGCAAGCAGTGTCTTCAAACGAGATACTCGGCACCCATCATATAATGATATGGATGCTTCCTCTCTAAGAGGATTAGAAGTCACAACATCCATGGGCATCAATGCATCAATCATTGTCTCTATATCAGGCTCCAAGATTGTAGGTAAGTTTGGAAGGCTGCATGTCTCCTCTGGTATTGATGGTATAGATTGGATAGTACCTTCAAAGTGGTGGATTGGCTCAGGAACTCCATCCATCACACGCCCACGAACTCTTCTAAGTGGCCGCAAAGGGTGAACTCCTCCTTGGGACGAGACATCACCTCCCTAGATAGAAAATTTGCCAGTCACACCCAACGTTTTTGTATATGGTATTCAATCAGCTTGTGAATACAATGCATGATTGATATATATTTTTCTTACCATTTGAGGTCGCCTGATCAATGATCTCAAATTGAAAATTGCCGAAGCGTTGTACGTGTTCTATAGACAATCAATGTTTTCATCTCATTTCCAGCTTACATTGAGAGTAAGGACATGGGACACACTAATTAAGATATGCCTCGCTGTCGAAGGGTTTTTGAAAGCAAAGTCGCGTCTTCAGAAGACCTTGACAAATTTCAAGATAGAAGATTAGTTCTAAAATAAGAGATATCAGTGATAATAGATGGATCAATGGATCATCCTATGTTAGATCTTTTCTATTCAAAGTTGTGCACAGTTGAGAAGTACAAGGTTTCAAAAATAAATTCTTCCCAACAATATGAAATCCAAGTTCAAGGAGAAACTAAATCTGAAAATCACAGCAGCAGAGATGTATTCATAAACAATTTGCCAAGGATTTTGCAATTCATGGCCACACTCTGGAAAGCCTGAGCTTACAAGTTGTAAAAGGACACCTTCCCATTCTCAGCAAGAACTAGACCATTGTATACAAGGTTTCTGAAGGCTGGCTTATTGAAAAGTGCAGTTGACAATACGATAAGTATATAGAACCAGTCAGGGTCTGGTCTAAACTCTCTGCCGCTATGTTACTTGATATGAATTCACTGTACATCCTGTACACATTCAGCATATCCAGGTAGATAAGTGATATTTGTGTAAGGAAAGGCTATCCAAGGGAGCTTGCAACACTTGTATTTGTCTGAAGTATATTCAGCACCGTTCTAATGACTTCTTGATCTTTCAAAAACTCAACACTCTGCCTAGCTTGTCCTATTATCTCTGCCCATCTCTGATGACAAAATATATATATCTTAAGTCTCTTCTGTTGTCTCGGTGTGTATGAGGGATAGAACTTCTCTAAATTGCTCTTCATCTGATATGCACTATTTCCAGGTCTGGCTCAATGAAAGCTTTATATATAGGATAAACTGTTTCGGAAACTTGTTGTATGATGTCTTCTGGGGCACGATCAGACTGAAATCATAAATGCCCTCTATGATAACAATTTGAGAAGAAGGAGCTTCAATCCTCCCTTGACTACGACTTCTTTCTGGTTTGAATTCTCTCGAAAATTTGCCATCATCATCAGCATAATCAGGAGGTATATTATTCCATTCCCCAACTGTCCTTGAACCATTCATCACCAGCATCCTCAGCAGTGCTAGACCTCTTCAATCTGCGAGATCTATCATTCTGTGAAGCCATAACTGGTGTAGATCCAGGTGCATCTGGGTCACTCATGTAGTTCTCAAAGTAAAGTGCTTCCTGTTATGCAAAGTTGCAAGGTCTCTTAACAGTAGGTCTAGGATATAAACTCGACTTAATGTTGCAGGTAGCTGCGTCTGATGCAACAGTCATCGGTAATTTAAGCTTGCCATTGATAGTGGAGTCGTAAGCATCTAATTAGTATTGCATAGAATTGGAGCTACGAATGATGCGCTGCCCAAAGACAGGCGCTGAATGGACAGTCCAGGAGGTTTGAACTTTAGGAGCGATGGCGACAATTTTGCCTGTGTAATTGGTGGCAAATTAAGGCCGTCCTCCAGCTTCTTCGATTGTCGTTGCCATAAAAGTCCCTCTCTCCCCCATATCCGCTCCTCCTTCTCCTGCCTGTTTTTCTTCTTGCTTTTTCTCCCCTTCAGACTAGAAAAGCGGCCCCCAAATTGGCTTTTCTCCCCAGAAAAGCTTCCTTCCAGCCCATACAAAAGTAGTCCCAACTGTGACATCATGATCAAGTCCCATGTCGATTACTGCGAAATGCACTTTTTGACCTTCTTTTAGGGCTCCCAAGACAGTGCACAATTCAAATAAAGAGACAAAGGTGATTAAGTTAGGCTTGATGCCACTGAGCTACACCAGATGGAAAAGATTAAGGGCTTCCATTTCTTGTTGATTTTGAGCATATGTTGCAATCATAGTGCTCCATGTTACCACATCCCCTTTATGTACCTTGGCAAAAACATTCTTTGCAT